>NW_026345634.1:0-462 GCF_001194135.2 Octopus bimaculoides | reverse complement strand
ATATATATATATATATATATATATATATGTCCTCCTCATGTATAACAGTAATAATTGATTCATCTGTGTGCATGTATGGACATTTGTGTATGTACATTTAAATGTATATATATGTTTTTATGTTTATTTATGTATATCTATGTATATGTTAAAGTAGGCATATATATGTGGGTTTTTACCATTTTTATATTTTTATATTTGTATATTTTTAACTTAACCTTATGAACTTTATAAAATCTATGAAGAGGCCTAGAGAATCATCCATGTACCTCTATTTCATCTATTTCATCTATTAATTACTTCAGTCTACTGGAGTGATAAAGATAGAAAGAGGCATGTCACTCTAGTCTGAAACAGCTGTAAGACATTATCCCATTCTCTGTCACTATATGTCATTTTTTAATTACTGATATGACATGATATGTCATATGTATTTGTTATATTGTTATTATTGTCCTTTTA
>NW_026345633.1:0-1326 GCF_001194135.2 Octopus bimaculoides | reverse complement strand
AAATAAATTAACAAATAATGCTCTGAAATGTACACATATTTTAAGACATATTTTCGTTGGTGTAAATAAAATTGAAATATGACAAGGTGTTATAATGGATTTTACCATAGCAGTTAGTCCATAGACAGATCATACTAATATAATTTAATAATGGCAGCAAGGATTTTGTAAAATCCTTTTAAGATAATATGGTATAGATTCCCATGTTAGTTTAAGATTAGATATAATATATACCAAATTATAAGATAAATTTAGATCCTTACATAGGATACATTAGTATGTAATGTACAAATAACAGTTGTGGGCTTTACTTGAATTTTAGTGGCATTTGAGGATTGAGTTCAATTATAATAGAAAATTGACTATAACCCATAGTACATTGTAGTAATAATTTAGGAGTATTATTATTATTGATGATTTTGTTAAAAATATTTCACTTAGACTCTCTAAATTATCTGTTAATAATAATAATATGATTTTTAATAATGAAGATCAATCCTATATTTCGGCATAAAATTTGGACAGTTTATAAGAGAAGGTTTACTAGATTGAAACTGGTTGTAATATAATAATAATAATAATAATAATAATAATAATAATAATAATAATAATAATAATAATAATAATAATAATAATAATAATAATAATGGTATATAATATTAGATATGAAGGCAGGTCATATTTAAATATCAAATATTAAAGTTATAAATAGCGGCTGGAATTTTTCCATTAAAATCTAGGCACAACTTAGTATGGATTAATTATAATGAAGAGTTAATTATAAGTTGTAGTACAGTACAGTACGATATAGTGTGTTATTAGATCTTAAAGCAGACTATATAAGTGTATAACTTGACGGTGAGAATTGTTTATAATTTATAATATGGAGTCCATAGAATATAATAATTATAGCAGACAATATTAATATGTTAAAATATAAATTAAATATAACACATGTGGATTTTGAAAAAATTCCTAGAAGTAATTATTCCTATTGCAATTGAATTTTTTTTGGCTCCTATTTTATGGTACTATGTAGTATAATATTGGATTTTAAGGCAGGCACATCAATGTAAAATTTGTCAATAGTAATTGTAGCTTTCCAGTGGCCCCTAAGATAATTTATATATCTTGAATAATTAATAATAAATAAGAGAAGTTTTAGTGATTTAGTAATTATTGGTAGTGGTGTAATAGTCATAGAATATGGCAAGGAGTTACCCCCCTATTGCAAGTTAGCGTATGTAAACAGAGAGGATTTCGTATTTGACCGATAGTGGTATAGATTTAAATTTTAAATTTGATTTTGTTCGATTAATTCATTAT
>NW_026345632.1:0-265 GCF_001194135.2 Octopus bimaculoides | reverse complement strand
AAGACCGATTTAACTTACAGACTTGTTAAACTGGACAAATGTCGGAAGGCACCTTCTGTGATAGTTTTGATATTGTTCCCGTACAAATACCTGGAAACATAAAATTCAATTAAATACATTTATGGAACATATTTGTGATAGAATATTAAATAGTAAGAGTAAATAATTACATGATGGATGAGATGAAAAGTGGATTACAACTATAATTATGCTGCTGATGATGATAGTGTTAACGTTAGGTGGCGAGTAGTGACGAATATAACCA
>NW_026345631.1:0-250 GCF_001194135.2 Octopus bimaculoides | reverse complement strand
CCTCTCTGCTTTCTTTTCGTAGGATTTCTTCTGTTGTTGGGATTGCTTCTGTAGTTGTGGTTGCTTCAGTTGTTGTGGTGTGGGTGGTGCTTGTATTAAGTGAGTAGTGTTCTCCTGTTTTAGTTGCGAGAAAAAAGGCTTTAAGGTGATTATTCTGTCCCCATTGATAACATCTTGGCCTTCTGCCCACAACTGTGACATTCAGCAAAGTGCCATCTGGAAGGCTGAGTTGGTCAGGAATTTGTTCCAA
>NW_026345630.1:0-271 GCF_001194135.2 Octopus bimaculoides | reverse complement strand
TGTGTGTGAAATATAAGTCCTGGCGTCGATTTGTTCGTCTAAACCCCTTCATAGCAGTGCTCCAGCATGGTCGCAGTGCAAGTAAAAGATAAAGATCACTGTAGCTTTCTCTCATTCTCTTACACTTCGCTCAATCTCTTCTCCGTCTCTTCCTCACTCTCTCACCCCCTCTTCTTCATTCTCTCCTTCCATCACTCACTTCTTGCTCTCACTCTCTTTTCCACCCCCACCCCCCGCTATCACAACTGCATATCGACAATTCCATCCATTT
>NW_026345629.1:0-444 GCF_001194135.2 Octopus bimaculoides | reverse complement strand
GTTTTATATTATTTTTCTTTCTTTAATTATTGTAATTATTGTTTTGTTGTCTTTATTTATTTGGTTATTTAAGTTTTTTTTTGCAAATACTGTAATTAACGCATTAGGGAGACAAATATGTGTATGTATGAATGTATGTATGTATATACATATGTATATACATATATATACACACACACACATATATATATATACATAAATACACACATATGTATACATGTATACATATATACACATATATACATATATATATATCTATACACATACATAATATGTATATAAATGTATATATGTCTGTATGTATATATTCATGCATATATAGACGTATATGTATATATTATGTAATATATATAATGAATATATACAGTTATATATATAACATATATATACATTTACATATATATGTATATATGTATGATATATCTATATGTATATATATATATA
>NW_026345628.1:0-209 GCF_001194135.2 Octopus bimaculoides | reverse complement strand
ATGTATGTATATATATATTATGTATGCTTATATATATATGTATACATATATATATGTATGTGTGTGTATATATTCATATATATTTGTATATATTTATGTGTGTGTGTATGTATATATATATGTATGTATATGTATACACATATATACATGTGTGTGTGCGTGTGTGTATATATATATATGTGTGTATATACATGTATATGTGTATACAT
>NW_026345627.1:0-387 GCF_001194135.2 Octopus bimaculoides | reverse complement strand
TATGATCTTTGTGTATACTCCACCATTGAATATGGACGTATATAATCATATATTTTTCTGTGTAGCTTGTAGCTTGCATGTCGATATCTATAAGTATCCGCTTATAAGCAATGATCTTAAAATAATATAAAATAAGCATAGGAATTTATATGTATATTGTTCCTCCCCATTCACATGCTCACTCACACACATAGTATACGGATGAGAGTATGTGTTCCTTATCCGTCTAAATTAACAAACAGAAGGGAAGGTTTTCAATTCTTATAGTCCAGTATATTCATTTGAGCTTGTGACTTCCCCGAAATTCAATGTGTATGTGTTGTAAACGGGTAGGTCAGAACAGCCGCGGAGATAAAACATTATTTTAGACTCGCTGTGTGTGTGTGT
>NW_026345626.1:0-227 GCF_001194135.2 Octopus bimaculoides | reverse complement strand
ATTCTTTTACTTGTTTCAGTCATTTCACTGCGGCCATGCTGGAGCACCACATTTAGTCGAGAAAATCGGTATCCGAAACTCTTAGTTTTATTATGACAACCAACTAATTGTCACATATTATATTTATAGATAAACTCCTCTATTTTACATAATATCGAGGTCTCGTTCATTCTTTTGCTGTCATATTATTATTATTATTATTATTATTATTATTATTATTATTATTA
>NW_026345625.1:195-747 GCF_001194135.2 Octopus bimaculoides | reverse complement strand
TATATATATATATATATATGTATGTATATATATGTGTGTGTATATGTGTGTATTCATATATGTATATATCAGTATATATACATATACAGATGCGCGCGCTTGTGTGTGTGTGTGTGTGTAAAAGTAGATGCTTCGGAAGCCATGCATGTTGTGACGCCGCTGGCACAATGGCGTCACATCACGCACGTTTTGCTTCAAATAGAGAGACTCAATCATATTTGATATGGCATCTCGACTTTTGTTCTTAATATCTCTTCATGTATAACAGTATACATCTGGTAATTACTACCGTTCGTTGTCTCTCTCTGTCTCTCTCTCTCTTTCTCACTCTCTCTCTCTTTAAACATGTGTGTGTGTGTGTGTGAATATGTATATTTGTGTGTGTGTGTGTGTGTTTGTTTGTGTGTGTGTATATATTTACATGTATGCATGTATATATGAATATTTGTATATTATAGATATATGTTTGTTTGTAAATGTATTTATATACACACACAGACATACACACACACATACACACATATATATATAGACGCACATATATACCTACAT
>NW_026345625.1:0-185 GCF_001194135.2 Octopus bimaculoides | reverse complement strand
CACACATACACACATATATATATAGACGCACATATATACCTACATACATATATGCTTATCTAGAGATACAGTGCGTAAAAAGTTAAGAAGACAGATAGATGTATATAGATACACTCAAACATAAACATACATACCTACGCACAACACACACACACATACACACGCACACACACACACATACACAC
>NW_026345624.1:0-221 GCF_001194135.2 Octopus bimaculoides | reverse complement strand
AGATGAAGTTATATATACATATATACGTACGTGTGTGTGTATTTTTATATATTTATATATATATTTTTTTATACATATATATGCATATGCATGTATATGTATATGCGTATATGTGTGCGTGTAGAGATGTGTATATGAGCATAATAATGCATGCATGGGCACATATACGTATGTGCGTGTATGTATGTGTATGTATATATATATACATATATATATATATA
>NW_026345623.1:0-607 GCF_001194135.2 Octopus bimaculoides | reverse complement strand
CCCCCAACATCGCTTGACAACCGATGCTGGAGTGTTTACGTTCCCGTAACATAGCGGTCCGGCAAAAGAAACCGATAGAATAAGTACTAGGTTTCCAAAGAATAAGTGCTGGGGTCGGTTTGCTCGACTAAATGTGGTGCTCCAGCATGGCCGCAGTCAAATGGCTGAAACAAGTAAAAGAGTAAAAGAGTAAAGAGTATGTAGTACATGGTAAATATATATATGGATCGACAACTGAGAAGAATGTGGTGTAAGAATATTCTGAATTACTTAATCAGATTGGTTCTCAACATTTGAATTCGAATGAGAAAGGATCAAAATTCTCTTGCGATAAAGCAAGCATTACGACAGATGGTTTTTTTCTCAGAAATATTCCAGTCGCATCGCACCTCTTACATTGATCTTGGTTTCTGTTGCTTAGTAATCTCTGCTTAATCGAATAAACAGTTTTAATCTCTTAATCACTGTTAAATGCACGTCGTTAATTAACTGATCAGACATTTCTCTCTCTCTCTCTTCTCCCGATCTGCCTCTCACAGACAGACATGCACACACACATACACATTAATAATAATAATAATAATAATAATAATAATAATAATAATAA
>NW_026345622.1:344-498 GCF_001194135.2 Octopus bimaculoides | reverse complement strand
GTGTGGATACATAGATACAATATTATTATACTTAATTATAAATATGGGTGTGTATGTGTATATATTTATTTACAAATCTACTGTCAGCGTATATATAAACCTGTTGTTTATATCAATCTTGATATATATATATATATATATATATATATATATA
>NW_026345622.1:0-334 GCF_001194135.2 Octopus bimaculoides | reverse complement strand
TATATATATATATATATATATATATATATATTTAAACATACATATGCACAAATATCTATCTAACTCTCTCGTTTTGTATACATATATGCACACGTTTTATATATATAAATGAATATATATACACGAAGACAGAAATCTACATAAAGCTATTTGCCGATTGAAGAAATATATGCTATATATATATATGCAAATAAAATGTACGTACATGTCCATGTATTTATGTCCCTATCTATCCATTATTTTATATACATGCATTCATACACACATACGTACTGTGTGTGTTTGTGGTATGTACGTATGTATATGTTTGTGTGTGTCTATGTACAAATGTATG
>NW_026345621.1:0-220 GCF_001194135.2 Octopus bimaculoides | reverse complement strand
TATATATATATATATATATATATATATATATACACATGCACACATACTGTGGTATCTTGACTTATGAGTGTTCCAACTAACGAGTTTTTCAAGATATGATACCCTACCACTAGTTGGCATAGTGAATGCCACAGTGAATGTCGTAACATCCGTCTCACTTGATGGCTAGACAGATATGCACGTTAGCAAGTGCGAAGATCATTAGTAGATGGATAGCTAG
>NW_026345620.1:0-451 GCF_001194135.2 Octopus bimaculoides | reverse complement strand
CAGATATTTTCTTCTTTACCTGAAATCCAAATCACAACACTCATAGAATGCCTATTTTTGTTAACGTTACTTTTACACAAACTCGTATATCTATACACATACATACATATATAAACATACATATATACACGCGTAAGTTTATTCTCTAGATATCTCTCCTTGTCATTCACTCACATTCTCTTTTTTCCTCTCCCTCTTTCTCATTAATATTATCTCTTTTTATCAGAAACTGAATACTGTATGTATTAAGACTTAAAACATTTATTAGATACATTCAAATTACGATAAACGTAAACAAACAAACGAAGTTTGCTTTTAGAAGCGTTGAGATGTTTTAGAGTTTTGAGATTTATTAGATACTTGCATCTAGTTAGGTAACATTCCACTAATTACCACTTAATGAAATCTATAACACTATTTTAACAGATTAATCTCTCCCTCTTGAGTAGGG
>NW_026345618.1:1514-1897 GCF_001194135.2 Octopus bimaculoides | reverse complement strand
TATATATATATAAATATATATATATATAGATAGATATAGATATATAAACAAATATATATGTGCATGTGTGTGTATGTGTGTGTGTGTAATATATGTACGTATGTGTGTATGTATGTATGTATGTATGTATGTATGTACGTACGTATGTATGTTTCAGCATGTATATATTTATGTGAATATACATGTGTGTATGAAGGAAATGTTCTCTATGTGGCCTGTGTGTTTTATGTACTCCGGTTATCATTTTCCACGTTTTTTTTGCTACGTCCTGTACCCAGATATGCATCTATATATATATGTAGATGTAGGTAATGTACATAAATGTACGTATATACGCATATGCTCATATATTATTTGTATTATATATATATATATATATATAT
>NW_026345618.1:0-438 GCF_001194135.2 Octopus bimaculoides | reverse complement strand
GAGAACGACAACTAAAACTGGTGTCGATAGATAGATAGATAGATAGATAGATAGACACATACATACATACATAGACAGATAGACAGACAAACAGACAGACGGACGGACGGTCAGCCAATTGGTAGATAGGTTGGTCGGTAGGTAGATAGGTAGGTAGATAATTAGGTAGGTAGGTCGGTTGATGAAAATTTATGATAGATAAATATGTGATGGAAATATATGATAGATAAATTGCTTGGCAGATTGAAATATAAGTAGTCAAATAGATACATGTATAGTCAAATTTACACACACACATACACATACATACATCTACGTATGAATGTATGTCATATATGTACGTGTATGTATCATATATAGTGTATATAAATAAATATAAAGCATCATATATAGTCATGTGTGTTGGTGTGAATGTAAATATATTTATATACGTGTGTA
>NW_026345617.1:0-240 GCF_001194135.2 Octopus bimaculoides | reverse complement strand
CTCAAATTTTAATCCCCTGTCTCTTCAAATATAGGTTATGTGTACATTATTTACATTATTTACAATTGATGGATATTTGTCCTAATCTTGTTTGTTGTTAACACAACGTTTCACTTGATATAACCTCCAACCTTCATCAGGTGTCATGGGGATATTTCAAACTTGGGTTCTCATTCCTAAGGTATTTTTCGTTGTTGCTGTTGCTGTTATTATTATTATTATTATTATTATTATTATTAT
>NW_026345616.1:0-554 GCF_001194135.2 Octopus bimaculoides | reverse complement strand
ATATATATGCATACATACATATGCATACATACATATATACATATATATATATATATACACACACATACATACTTATATACATACATACATACATACATATACGCGCGCGCACGGACTTGTCTCTGTCTACTCGTCTGCTGACATTTACACCTTGTTTTTTTGTTATTGTATTTGAAATGTGTTAATAGGATTGACAGAAAAGCTAACGGATAAACACTTTGCGGTATTTAGTCACGACCCTTCACGGTCTGAGTTCAAATCGCACCAGAATCAAATCTACCTTTCTATGATTTGAAAAGAATACCAGTTATATAATAGGCCGGATTTCATTGGCTACTTTAGCTAACCAATGGCCTTTTGCCCATGTGCAACGTGATATATAGAATAACTGATAAGCAGAAGATGTATAGTTTCTGTTATCGTAAGTTATGTCCCCTTAGTTCTGCGTTCAAATCTCACCAGGTGCATTTTGCCTTTCATCATAGTGAAAGACGTGGTACATGTAAAGTATTAGCAGACGCTTAGGGAAGGGGAGAAAGGTGGTTTTACGTTTC
>NW_026345615.1:0-314 GCF_001194135.2 Octopus bimaculoides | reverse complement strand
TCTCTCTCTCTCTTTCTCTTCCTCTCTATCTCTTTTTATCGATGTAACTTTAGCTCAATTTCATTCTCTTATTTGTATATCTTCTCCTATCTGTCAGTCTGTCAGTCTGTCTGTCTATCTCTCTCTCTATCTATATATCTGTCTGTCTGTCTATTTAACTATTTATCTACCAATCATCTATTAATCTATTCAACTATTTGTTTGTGCGTTTGTGTTTGTCCCCCATCATCGCTTGATAACCGATGTTGGTATGTTTACATCCATGTAACATAGCGGTTCGGCATAAGAGACCGATGGAATAAGTACTAGGCTTA
>NW_026345614.1:0-442 GCF_001194135.2 Octopus bimaculoides | reverse complement strand
AGACAGCGACTACTTTCACTTCTGACATCTAATAGCGTGATAGTGCCGAGATAACTCACAGAAGTAACCCAACTCATTTAGAGCTGCTAGCAGAGCCGTCGCATGACTTTTAGATGCCCTTGCAACTTTTTATTTCGAGGCCCTGTCTCTTCAATTAAAATTCATAACCTACGCACCTTTTATTCATAGTTATATTTTACTTTATTCAATCTGAAGCTCAATATTTCACGTATCCTAAAGAACATCATTAAAAGTACAAGCTAAACTTATCGTATTATTTCATGTTTAGGAAGGCTATCATATAATAGGGCTGAATATCTATTTGATGGACTCACAAGCATTTCAAAATAACAACTGTATGCAAAGAAGTTTAGGTAAATTTATAGTTCCACACCCAGCTTGATTTCAGTAGCAAATAATTTGTTTCCGTTGTTTTTTTTTT
>NW_026345613.1:0-203 GCF_001194135.2 Octopus bimaculoides | reverse complement strand
ACACACACACACACACATATATATATACACACACACATACACATATATATGTATATATATATGTATGTATATATGTATATATAAATATGTATATATGTGCATATATAAATATGTATATATGCATATATAAATATATTTATATATATAGATATGTATATTTATAAGTATGTATATATATATATATATATATATATATATATATA
>NW_026345612.1:0-316 GCF_001194135.2 Octopus bimaculoides | reverse complement strand
AAAACAGTACTCGAATACCAGAGGTAGAGTAATATGTTTATTGAAAAACAGCAGAAATATCACAAAAACCGTTACTCAGAGTTTCACGTTCCCGTTCCTCGGATAGTTTTGTTTAGAATGGAACACAAATGAGGTTATAAGCAAGCATAAAATTATATCAGCATATTTTGAAATACTCGCGAACTTATAAGGAGTATTATGCTGAAGAGTAACAGTAAGTAAAATTATTTTTTACTTTAAGTTTGAAAGGCGTCCATAGTTGACCGGCCTTGTTGATTCATTATTTTTCTTTTGCTTGCCTACAATAAAGTGTGTT
>NW_026345611.1:0-1440 GCF_001194135.2 Octopus bimaculoides | reverse complement strand
AACAACAACAACAACAAACATCACAACAAACACCAATGCCATGGCCTCATTGACAACTACCACCCCCATCACAACACAATCAGCTACTACCGCGTCATACTAATATATACTTTTGTTATTTACACCACCTGTCCTCGTCTGTTGTTATTATTTGTATATTCTCCCATATATATATATATATATATATATATATATATATATATATATATATATATATGCATGCATATATAAACACATGCACATATATATATATATATGCATGCATATGCAAATATAAACATATATACAGAAACATACATACTGACTTACACACATGCATGCAAACACACACGCATAAACACTCATTTGATATTATACACATAGCCCTCCTATGTGATAGAAGATCAGACCTGTGTAATATGTATGTACAATGTTTTGTTGTGTTTTGATGTGCTATTTTCTTTAAGTTGTGTATATAAGTCATGGGGTACCCTACCTAATGTGTGTACAGTGACCAATAAAGCTTTTTATAGATGGCTGTATATGTGTAGGGTGTGGCAAATGTTTGTTGGTTGTGGTCAGTTTGATGCAAGAAAATATTATACTTACATTTTATTCTTGCTATATCTGTTGTGTGGGGGAGAAATAGAAGAGAGAGAGTTGGATAAGACAATGGCAACATTAGCAACAACATCAATATCAACTGTTTCAACAACAAGTATTACAACCACACAGTAACTATCAGAAATAGTACCACCGTCACCATTGTCACAGTTACTATTTGTCATCACAATGACCACAATCAAGACAACTACAACAGCAGCAACCACCACCATCACTACCACCCTCCACCACAACAAACAACCAGCTTCACAACAGCCATTATCACAAATACAAATAGTATCACATCTGCTGCAACACAACAATTAGGATGACCATCACAATGACTGTGGCCACAATATCAACCATCACCACAATCGCCGCCACCGCCACCACCACCGCCACCACCACCACCACCTCAACAACAACAACAACAAACATCACAACAAACACCAATGCCATGGCCTCATCGACAACTACCACCCATACCATAACACAACCGGCTACTACCGCAACAACCACAACAACAACTACTCCTTGCCCATCACTGCCTGTCACCACAAAATTACAATATGAACAACAGATAGAAATGTTATACTTACAGACAGCTTGTATGATGATAATTATAATGAGTACCGAAATGACTGTTACGTAGATGTACTGGGCTCTGTGAAGGATATATATATATATATATATATATATATATACACATGTATTTATATACATATATATATATACACATATATTTATACACACACACACACACATATTTATATATATATAAAACACAAAAATGGGACAAGAACGCAATACATCCAGACAGTTAAGTGATACAAAAAAAGGGACAACAAAACATCCAGA
>NW_026345610.1:0-598 GCF_001194135.2 Octopus bimaculoides | reverse complement strand
AAATTAAGTACCAGTTGCGTACTGGGTCGATCTAATCGACTGGCCCTCTCTCCCAAAATTTTAGGTCTTGTGCCTAGATTAGAAAAGGATTGTTTTATCTTTGTAGCTCTTTCATTTCCTATGTAGGCATAGGCTGTGCGGCTAAGAAGCTCACTTAACACTCCCATAGTCTCGCGTTCAGTCCCACTACGTGTCTTCTATTATAGGCCCTCACTTAGACGGCCAGCTGCCAGAATCGTTAGCACGCTAGACGAAATACTTAGCAGTATTTCGCCTTTCTTTACGTTCTGAGTTTAAACTTCGCCGAGGTCCACACACACTCACTCACGTATATAAAGTGTGCTAATATTTTTTTTGTTTGCGTGTATTTTAGAAAAGCATGGCTATAGAAAGAAAACTTTTACTGAAATACACTTAGAACTATAAATTTTCTCTGAAGCATGTGAAGACTGTAGACCAGGATAAGACACATTTACATGCGTGTGTTAATGCAGCTGAAAGCAAATAATCTCATTATCTATTTTGTTCTCACCAAGAGATGCATTTCATATGATCGTGCTATCTATCCATCGACCCATTCATCCACACATGCAGATAT
>NW_026345609.1:0-202 GCF_001194135.2 Octopus bimaculoides | reverse complement strand
CAAAGATGGCGGCAGAGGAAACGGAAGTTCGACATGTCATGTGAGCAAGCATCCTCCGCTCTCTAGCAAATAAAATCACGAAACCTGTCAGTATCACAAAAACGAACACAAAACAATAATAGTCCCCTGTAAAATACCATGCTTACTCTCTGACTATTATAAACTAGTCTCCGTAAATGACACCACCAGCCTTGTTGGGGCT
>NW_026345608.1:0-218 GCF_001194135.2 Octopus bimaculoides | reverse complement strand
CCCCCCTCTCTCCCTCCCCCTCTCTCTCCCTGTCCATCTCTCTACCCTCTCCCCACTCCCCGTCGCATTGTTACTTTTGCAAACTGACAACAAATGCTCGCTCTCAGATTTCATCCGAGGTTTCACAAACTTATGGACTAAACCACAAAGAATCAAACACGCACACACACACAAAGGCATACATACATACATACATACATACATACATACATACATAC
>NW_026345607.1:0-502 GCF_001194135.2 Octopus bimaculoides | reverse complement strand
ATTTAATACTCTATATTTAATACTGAATATTTCATATATTCAATAAGACATCATTCTGTACTTCATTTCATTTTACTATTTATATTATATATTCCATATTCTATATCCCACATTAATTTTATAAGAATATAAATAAAACATAAAAAAAACAGACAGAGTTGGAACTCTTTTAAATAATATATATTTCTTTACTGCCCACAAGAGGCTAAACATAGAAGGAACAGACAAGGACAGACAAAAGGATTAAGTCGATTACATCGACACCAGTGTGTAACTGGTACTTTATTTATCAACCCCAAAAGGATGAGAGGCAAAATCGACCTCGGCGGAATTTGAACTCAGAAAGTAACGGCAGACGAAATACCGCTAAGCAGCTCACCCGGCGCGCTAACGTTTCTACCAGCTGGCCACCTGTAATTATTCCTTTAAATAATATATATAAGATATAAAATAAACTCTTTTAAATAATATATTCCTCTATACACGATCATACAAAACCCTT
>NW_026345606.1:0-211 GCF_001194135.2 Octopus bimaculoides | reverse complement strand
ATTTATATATATCTTTATGTATGTATGTGTATATATTTATATATATCTTTTTATGTATGTGTATATATATATATTTATATGTATTTTTATGCATGTATGTGTATATATATTTATACATTTTATGTATGTAAGTATATATATATTTATATATATATATATGAGTGTGTGTGTATGTGTGTGAATATATATATATATATATATATATATATAT
>NW_026345605.1:1154-2083 GCF_001194135.2 Octopus bimaculoides | reverse complement strand
TATATATATATATATAAGACGGGCTTCCTTCAGTTTCCGACTCCCAAATACACTCACAAAGCTTTGGTCGACCTGAGGCTATTGTAGAAGACACTTGCCCAAGGTACCACGTAGTGGGACTGAACACGGAGCCATGTGGTTGGGAAGCAAGCTTCTCACCACATGCCATACATACACACATACATGTATGTATGTATGTATGTATGTATGTATGTATGTATGTATGTATGTATGTATGTGCAATAGAAAGAAAATCGATTGAAACTATTTTGGAAATTTATCTGTTCTACACTTCTCCACAAAAATATATTTGATTATTCTTGTCATTCTACCAGCAGCAAGTTGCAAAAAGAAATGAGTTTAACTGGAAGACACACACATATCACATACAACATATTTAGTCAGCTCAGTTATATCGTATTCGATACATACATCCTCAAACCACTGCATCTATTCGAAGACAAGAAAATAGAAGTCAAACTACAACATATATATATACATATATATATATATATATATAAAAAACAAATAATAAATGAGTATATGCATATATACGTACAGGTATGTGCATATCTACGTCTACCTGTATATATAGGTGCATATCTGGGTACAGGACATTGCAAACAAAACGTAGACAAGAAAATAATAATAACCAGAGTACAGAAAGCACACAGGCCACATAGAGAACATTTTCCTTCATCAGCTACCCCCATTCTAACACAGGCGTTTCGAAGAGTTAGGGCAGGACGCATCGTTAAAATGGCTCTTCCTATGGACCACAAATTAGATTTGTATACACAAACTAAATTTGTACCATGGAGGAATGTAGTGGCGGACAGAAAACAAGACAGGAAAACAAACGGAAAAGGCTATACGGCCAGACGTGAAAAATTATGTGTATATGAACGCTGTGAGGCACGAACTGGAAG
>NW_026345605.1:0-639 GCF_001194135.2 Octopus bimaculoides | reverse complement strand
AAATGCAACTGATGAAGACTAATCAGATTTACGTTGTGGAACGTATTTGAAAAGTCTGAAACCTAGGTATTGCATTATCCTTAATCTGGGTTGTTCATTTTCGGATGTTCTTCCTAAGGTAAGACAAGTTTTTCATGTTTTGTTGCACACACGCATTTTTGCCAGTATATACGCAGTGAAGCTATACAATAGCGTCGTTTTTATATCGATCGCTATTCTCCAGCAAATATCGGTACCTTGTTGTACCATTCTTATGAATATATATATATATATATATATATATATATTGCTTGTAAAAAACATAAATCCGAAAGAAGCACACACCAAGATATAGAGCAGTACATATTAAAATATGGGGAAGGCCGGTTTATGAGTTTACCTTACGTTTACTGTCCATAAAAGGTTTAGCTTTATGACGTATCGTCAGCTCCCAAAACATGTTGGCCTGTAAGAGGCCTTGGGCCAACGGGCCTTGGGCCAACGGGCCTTGGGCCAACGGCCTTTGGGATCTGACTATACGCCATGAAGCTAAACCCTTTATGGATGGAAAAGCTAGGGTAACCCATAAACCGACCTTCCCCCAATTTTAATATATATATTCTTTTACTCTTTTACTCTTTTACTTGTTTCAGTCTTTTG
>NW_026345604.1:0-321 GCF_001194135.2 Octopus bimaculoides | reverse complement strand
TATTATTATTATTATTATCATTATCATTATTATTATTATTATTATCAATAAAATTGTTTTCTGTGGTCTTTCTCTGAACTGTCATGGCGGTTTTATTCTATTTGTCTGTCTGTCTGTCTCTCTCTCTATATGTCTGTTTGTCTGTCTGTCTGTCTGTCTATCTATCTATCTATCTATCTATCTATCTATCTATCTATTTATCTATCTATCTATCTATCTATCTGTGTCTGTCTATACGTAGTATGCTTGTGTGTTTGTGTGTATGTGTATGTGTATATATATATATATGTGTGTGTATGTATATATGTATATATATATATA
>NW_026345603.1:0-314 GCF_001194135.2 Octopus bimaculoides | reverse complement strand
CTATGGCGTCCCCCTTGTTTGGATCTTTCTTCAGCAGCGTTACCGCTCGTTACTTCTCGCTTGCCACACCTCCCGAACAGTCAGGCAAAATGCCTCTGAAACGCCTCGCACATCTTGCTCGGCTCGAGCAATTCGCGCCCCTGTTCGCCTACCAGAGACCGGATGGTGGCTCTGTTACCCAGCTGCTCCTCCGCCACCTGGGCCTCTCGTGCGGCTCCAACATCTTCATTCCTCAGAGCACGCATCCTTGCCCTGCTATACCTAATTGCTTCCGCCCTTACTGCTCTCTTGAGGGCAAACCACCATTTGTTGTT
>NW_026345602.1:0-299 GCF_001194135.2 Octopus bimaculoides | reverse complement strand
GAAAGCGGACGTTAAACGATGATGATGATGATGATGATGATATAAATTTTTTTACTGTTTTCTTTTATTCTTTTACTTGTTTCAGTCATCTGACTGTTGCTATGCTGGAGTAGAACAAATTGACCTTAGGACTTAATCTATGTAAGCCTAGTACTTATTCTATCGGTCTCCTTTTGCTGAACTGCTTGGTTATGGGTACATAAACACACCAACATCAGTTGTCAAGCAATGGTTGGGAGACAAACACAGACACACAAATACACACCCACACCCACACCCCCGCGCATACACGTGCACAC
>NW_026345601.1:0-355 GCF_001194135.2 Octopus bimaculoides | reverse complement strand
TAATAATAATAATAATAATAATAATAATAATAATAATGATAATAATAAGCGTGGCTGTGTGGTAAGAAGCTTGTTTCTTAACCGCATGGTTCCAGGTTCAGTCCCCTGCGTGGCACGTTGGGCAAGTGTCATCTATTATAGCCTCGGACCCACCAAAGCCTTGTGAGTAGATTTGGTAGACGGAACCTGAAAGAAGCCTGTCGTATATATCAGTTTTTTTCTTCTCTCTCTGTTTATTTCCTTGTCTTCCTTTCTTTTGAAGAGCGCAGGCTCGAAACGTAAAAGAACTTTCTCACCTTCCCGACCATTAAACTAATACACCTGCTTGTTGTTTATACACCTGTCTTCGTCTTTT
>NW_026345600.1:0-495 GCF_001194135.2 Octopus bimaculoides | reverse complement strand
CGACGTCGTAAGCGACGGAGTGCCAACAACATGTATATATGTATGTATGTATGTATGTATGTATGTTCTTCTCTTTCCTCTTTTTAATTTTAGAGTAAGTTTTGACCGGCCTCCTACTTGATGGTGGCAAAGTTGTGAAGGAAAGTATCTGGTTTAACTATCATCCTTTACATCTTAAGATGGTCTTCCAGATTTTTTATAATCTCTGATACCGTGATCATTTGTAACATATGAATTTAGGATTTGCATTCTCTCACCAAGATCCCAAGTTCAGCCAGAAGGATTGTATGTATGTATGTATGAATGTATGTATGTATTAATCGGCAGAAGTTACAATGTTACTCAGACCGAGAACTTTGTTCATTGGCACTTAATGTACGAGACTTTCGGCCCTTGAGTCACCTTGTAACTTCTGCCGTTTAAATAATATATATATGTATGTATGTATACATACATACATACATACATACATTTATATATATATATATATATATA
>NW_026345599.1:0-200 GCF_001194135.2 Octopus bimaculoides | reverse complement strand
AATAATAATAATAATAATAATAATAATAATAATAATAATAATGATGAAATCACAACACTTATATACACTTACACACGCATACGCTCGCACTCATGCACGCACACACAAACTCATACAAAGGACACGCCCTCATATATGTACGATTGGACTTGCGTAAATATACATATATATATATGTATGTATATATATATATATATATA
>NW_026345598.1:0-228 GCF_001194135.2 Octopus bimaculoides | reverse complement strand
GCGATTTCTGGGTTATTTCTCTTCATCAGCACAGAATAATTGTTCGGCTAAAGATGGCGCTGCCAAATTCCAGTTCGAAATATATAGTTTTCAATTATTCTGTGCCGATGAAGAGAAATAACTTGGAAATCACAATACACAGATATTGTTTTGAGCTGAGTGTGGGTGCTAGATTCCTTTGTTCGAAAATATAAGGACACAGGTCGTGTCGTATAGCCAGCTGGAGAC
>NW_026345597.1:0-557 GCF_001194135.2 Octopus bimaculoides | reverse complement strand
TATATATATATATATATATATATATATGATGTTTTTTTAATTTCCCTATATCTTGTTATGGACGTAGTAGTTTTTAATAAATTTTCTTCACTACTAACTACATAGGAAACTATGTCTACTCTGGCTAAACCCACGCAGTCTTCTACTGATATTAGCCCTCTTTCACGTTCCTTTATAGGTAAGCATCTTCTTCTTCTTCTTCTTCTTCTTCTTCTTCTTCTTCTTCTTCTTCTTCTTCTTCTTCTTCTTCTTCTTCTTCTTCTTCTTCTTCTTCTTCTTCTTCTTCTTCTTCTTCTTCTTCTTCTTTCTTCTCCTCCTCTTCCTCCAAATTTTACTCATCATCATCATCATCATCATCATCATTATCACTATTATTATTATTATTGTTATTATTATTAGCATGCCGGGCAGAATGCTTAGTGGCATTTTTCATGTAGCAATTTTCAAAGTTCTGGGTTCTATGTAAACGACTTAGTCCCTTCCCCTTAAAATTTCAGGCCATAATTATTTTTCATAGTAGTAGTAGTAGTAGTAGTAGTAGTAGTAGTAGTAGTAGT
>NW_026345596.1:0-300 GCF_001194135.2 Octopus bimaculoides | reverse complement strand
TATCATTTCGTCGCTCTTTACGTTCTGAGTTCAAATTCTGCCGAAGTCAACTCTGCCTTCCATCCTCTCAGTGTCGATGCCATAAGTATCAGTTGAGCATTGAACACTGGATCAATGCAATCGACTTCCACTCTCCTCTCGAAATCGCTGGCCTTGTGGAAAGAAATTTGAAACAGCTGTTAAGGCGGCGATCCGGCAGAAACGTTACCGTACAGGTAATCTTTTATTCAAGATTAAGGCGGCGAAACGTTAGCAGAAACGTTAGCACACCGGGCGAAATGCTTAGCGGTATTTCGTCTG
>NW_026345595.1:0-651 GCF_001194135.2 Octopus bimaculoides | reverse complement strand
ACACATGCACATATTCATATGCAGACATACATACATATATACATACATAGGGAACACACACGCTTATTCGCACGCACAAGCGTACATCTTTATATTATATATAGAGAGAGATATAAGTAAAGTGTAAGAGATGAGCTTCTCACGTACAACTTCATTGTTTGTGTGCACTATTTCCAACTTGAACATATATGCAATACAAAACAACAGGAATAAAGTCTGTTTTTTTGTTGAACAAGAATCTTGTAAATTCTGGCTGCAGTTCATCACAAAATTTGAATATATATACACACACACATATCCTGCACAAGTGCACAGTGTGCCGCACGTTAGAAATCATCGGAGAGCAACGTGAGGGGAAGTGTTCTGTTAAGAGGACCACGGATCGCCTGGTGCAGAAATCGAAACCACGATTGCGCAATTATAGGTCCCGTTGCTATACTCTTTTACTCTTTTACTTGTTTCAGTCATTTGACTGCGACCATGCTAGAGCACCGCCTTTAGTCGATCAAATCGACCCCGGGACTTATTCTTTGTAAGCCTAGTACTTATTTTATCGGTCTCTTGTGCCGAACCGCTAAGTAACAGGGGCATAAACACACCCGCATCGGTTGTCAAGCAATGCTAGGGGGACAAACAGACACACAAACACAC
>NW_026345594.1:1195-5239 GCF_001194135.2 Octopus bimaculoides | reverse complement strand
TATATATATATATATATATATATATATGTATATATATATATATATCTTTACATATATGAACAATTACAAAGCCAACAAAACACATTATGTGATTGTTGGAAGAAGTAATATAATTTCCATGCTCCCCTGCACACATGACATTTGCCAATATCATATTATAACTTGATGGTGATTTAAGTAATTGTTGTTGGCAAACTGTAAAAATAAATGTATCCTAATAATTCCTGAATGCATCTATGCAAGTACAATGTAGCAGATTGTGGTAAGCTCCTATGGAGCTTAACTAGAGGTCTGGTTTCAATTCTTGGCAGGAGGTAGCCATTTCAAATCTATTCACCTGTTTTCCATTTGAGTCAATCCACTTTCGTCCAATCTAGCTGGATGGGTTTTCCTAAGACTTTCTTAGTCTCTTTTTTTTTGATAACATGTAGGATGAGAAAGGTTCTGGAAATGCTCTGACTAGGCTATTTGACTTATAGTTCATTGTTAGAATGAAAGCCACGACATGGGCAGATTGGCTGAATGATTCAATGATCGATGCTCAGATGGATCATCAAAGCACACACTCCATTGGCAAGGCCGTGTGTTAAGAAGAACCAGCCATGGTTCTGCATTGTGTGTGTGTGCACGCACGCATGTATGCATGCATTTATGTTAGCCTCATTAGACCCTTTATGTATATCCTTCTGTCAAAAACTTATCATCATCATCTTCATCATCATTTAACACTTTCATAAAATGTACAGTGATTGCTTTATTCGTTTACTAATTTATTTTTGCTGTTGTGAAAGACAAGATTGTCATGGTTTGGACTGTTTGTCAGGAACTGACAAGCCAGAGGTCTGCACAAGGCTGCAATGTCTGCTTTGGCATGGTTTCTATAGCCAGACACACTTCTTAATGCCAACCACTTTACAGAATGAAGTCGGAGCCGTTTTCATGGCACTGATACTACTAAAGTTATCCAGTATTTGGAAGACAAGGATTCTCCAATGAGAGGAATGTAGTATTGAAAGGAGTGGAAATATATCATAGTAACAGAAAAAGGGGTGTCTTACTGAAGCACAAATACATATCTTCCCCCAGCTTGAAAGAGAAGTGGGAGACAGTTAGTGGGGCCTATACTCAAGATACAAGCTGAATATGAGAGAGAAAGAGAGAGAGAGTGGTGGGTGGGGGGAATAGGGTTAGAGATCAATAAAATAGATACTAAATGGCAACACAGGCTTGGCTTATATGATTGGTTAAAATTATTGATGCAAGGCAAGACAACTGACAGAATCTAGCCTGAGTTAGAAATATTCTTCATCATTTAGCATTTAACCCAACCATATCCAGCCAAAATATTCTACCTGTGTCATGTTGAAACTGGTCAGATCTGGCCTCTCAAAATTAACCTACAATATCATTCTAAAAATAAATACTCATGTCACTGGAAGTTCAAAGTTAAATGATGATGTGTGGCTAATTCAAGACAGTGTGAATAAATAAGCATAGCACCAGGGCTAAGTGAATGCACCCATACCAGTGACAATTGAAAAGCACACTCTGTAAAGTGGTTCGCATAAGGAATGGCATGCAGCTGTAAAAACCATGCCAAAACAGACAATTAGCTGGCCAACTCCTGTCAAACTGTCCAACCTATGCCAGCATAGCAAATAGATGTTAAATGATGATGATAACTTGACTGACTATTCTGACAACTAAAGGGTTTAAGGATCTGGCATTAACCAGGCAAAATGGGAGGTGTAGAACAACGTGCAGTTTGTAGAAAATACAAAATGCCTCTAGCAGATATGAAATCATTAGTAAATGGTTGAATTCCTCAACCATTCTGCTACCTCAGTCTATGAGCGAATTAACAATAAAGCTATTTACCTCATCAATTTCTCTATAAAAATATTGGGCCTTTTTGTAGCAGATCAAAAGAAATATATTTAATTGGTTGAAATAGATTTTAAATAGCCCCATTATTGCATTGTTTTTATGAACATTGGAATAATTCCTAATAACTGCTTACAGAATTGGCAAAAAAATTACCATGGTTATTTGGAACAATGTATATCATGATTAAAAATGGTAAATGAATCTGATTATAAATTGCAAATCTGCTGGCAATAAATTTGATTTTTCGGCAATATCATGTCTTTATTCTAAACTGAATCAAGTTTATTGACAGACTGGCATTAATACAGAATTTGTCAAATGACTCGGTCTTCATTATTTGTAAAACGACTATTGTAATCCTTTAATTAGCATTCGATAGTAAAATTTGGCTGTCTATCAATTGTTATGGTCTTTATAAAGTTTTTAGTTTTGCCAAATGAAATCAGTAAGGAAATGACAATGAAGACTCTGGTTGTTTGTAAATTTCTGCAAGGTTAAAATTGTTTTAAAAAATGTGATTATCAGGTTTGGTAAAAAAAAAAAAAAATTAAATAAAAGCAGAAAATTGCTTATCTGTTAACCAATTAATTAATTGATGATTAAGATAGAATTGATCAAATTGCACAGCATCCTGTTTAAATAGAGAATGGATGAAGTTTGGTGAGGTACAATAAAGGACAACAAAAAAGAACATCTTGGGTAAAACATGACCACCACCACCACGACTATGTATATTGATGTTTCTGTATATACTTTGTTTGCTCTCTTATTGTGTATTACCTCTTTATGTTGAGAGTAAATTTAAATTTACCAATGTATATCACTGAACGTTGGTTATCATTAAACCAGAAGAAAGAATAGTGAAGCAACACGAATTTATTGTGGCTGTGATTCAAAGACACATTGAGTTATTACCAGGAATAAAATACATAAAATTCATCTTATTTCAAATAGGCAAAAAAAACCAAAAAAAAAACAGGAAGAAAAATGTTTGGATGCGATAAGATGGATATGAAGTTTTTATTTTACACATATAAGGTTGAACAGAGCAATTGAAAAGTATTCTAAAGACTTAGTCAATATAATACTATTTTTATTGCTTTCATCTGGTGCATCACTAAAATCAACATCAATTTACAAACTTGCATGATTGTGAAGCTTAAGTAGATAAGATGTTTGATACAAGAACATAAAAGGAAATTCTTTCAAAGTTTTGACGTTGGATACTTCTGTTTATTTTTGTTTTTTTTTTTGCATTCACACAAATACGCTGAAATAAAACTGAAATGTTATAAATTCCTGTATGGATGACTGCACCTGTTATTGCATCACAAAACTGGTTTGTTACGCCATTCATTCACATCAAGTACACACACTATTTAAACAATGGCCATCCAGTTTATTTTTTTTTTGAACGTTACTATGAAAAGTGTTATAATGTTGAGCCTTGCTTTTACAGCTTTCCAGAATTCCCTCGGCAGCAAACATTTTTTTAGGAAATGGTCAGAGAGTGTTTTGCTTTACAACTACATGTAGTTTTCTATTTTCTCAATGCATTCTTTGAACAGCACACTCTCAAGTGATGCTGATATAAATCTGGAGGAGTGAGAGAGAGAGAGAGATAAAACCCTTTTTATTCAAAAGCCACAGTAATAGAAATCATGTAATATCTTCCCTTTAATTTTTTACTTCTTTCAGTCATTAGACTGCGACCATGCTGGGGTACTGCCTTAAAGAATTTTTTTGTCGAATGAATTGACCCCAGTACCTTCTTTTAAAGCCTGATACTTACTTATTTTATTGGTCTCTTTCATCAAACTGCTAAGTTATGGGGACATAAACACAGCATCACCAGTTATCAAGTGGTAGTGGAGGAACATGCACAGGATGGATAGATGGATAGAAAGGAAAACAGATGGTAATAGACAGACAGACAGACAGACAGACAGATAGATAAATAAATGGTTAGATAGATAGATAAATATTTGGATGGATGGATAGACAGACAGACTAAGAGATAGATAGAGAGATATGTAGATAGATAGGTAGATAGATAGATAGATTGATAGACAGACAGACAGAGATAGATAGATAGACAGACAGATATACAGATTAATAGATAAATAGATAGCTAGACAGATGGACAGATATATATAT
>NW_026345594.1:0-1090 GCF_001194135.2 Octopus bimaculoides | reverse complement strand
ATAGATAGATAGATAGATAGATAGATAGATAGATAGATAGATAGATAGCATGAGGCTGCTTATGTAAGAATAGATTAGTGCTTGGACAATTCAATTTCTTAAAATCCAACTTCTATTCAGTGTAAGTATTCTAAAAACAGGTGAGTTGGCAGGAAAAAAAAATGAGTTTGAGCAAATATCAATAAAGAGAGATGTAGAATTGTCCATGCTTCTTTATTTATGAATATAGATACAAACACACACTTATATATGTTTCAACTGTGTGTGCTCTGACTTTAGATCCTGTTGAAGTCAAATTTTTCTGTTCATACTTTCAGCTCAATAGAAAAAAAACAGGTCATTTCAAAGTGGAACAGTTTCAATTCTGAGTTGAAAACCTGTTACGAAATACATGGGTGATAGAATTAACCTCTGGCTCTTGGGTGCCCACAGTAGATTCAACTCTGCTGCAAGCCTCCAGTTCAAGAAATACTTCCTTCCTCGCTGATATTAGTCTCAAAGGGTTTATAATGGGCACAGGAAGTTTGAGTCTTAAAAAGTAATAAAAACCACATATACATACATGCATACATACATATAGATAGATATATATTGAGAGAGAGAGAGAGAGAGAAGGAGAGATAGATATATAAAAATATGCATTCATATATTTCTACCTGCATAGAGTAAAATAACTCAACCTTGTTCTCTCTCTCTCTCTCTCTCTCTCTCTGTCTCTCTCTCTCTCTCTCTCTCTCTCTCTCTCTCTCTCTCTCTCTCTCCAGCATGGCTGCAGTCAAATGACTGAAACAAGTGAAAGAGTAAGAGTATATATATATATGTATTTGAGTGTGGTCAATGCCAGTGCTACCTGACTGGCCCTCAAGCTGGTGGCATGTAAAAAGCACCCACTACACTCTGGGAGTAGAAGGGCATCCAGAAGTAGAAACCTTGCCACATCAGACTGGAGCCCGGTGCAGCCTCATTCAAACCGTGAAACTCATGCCAGCATGGAAAGCAGGTATTAAACGATGACGACAATGATGATGATACACACATATATACACATGCACATATATATATACTCAAACATGCATATATATATATATAT
>NW_026345593.1:0-574 GCF_001194135.2 Octopus bimaculoides | reverse complement strand
TATTTTTTTATTTATTTTCTATTTCGCACATGCACATCATTTAATTTTTTGATTTTGTTTGAGTGTCAATCTGAGGTCTTGCCGTGTTCCCAAACATGTACCGAAAATGATAAAAATCAAGCATCCAGTCAAAATCATGGTGCTTGAAGTGATCATTATTGATGGTGACGTCATGCTTCCTCACGGCCTCAGACTCAACACGGAAGCCTACATCAAGTACCTGGAAGAGATAATGCTACCTCAGGTCAAGAAGGTGGCTGCTGGAACACCTAACGTCTGGCAACAGAACTCAGCACCTTGCCAAACAAGCAGGAGAACCCACTCATGGCTGTCAGACAATTTCTGCGATCCCACCACTCCTGAAATCTGGCCACTTAACTCCCCATACTGCAACCCCCTTGATTATTGTTTGTGGGGCGCAGTTGGACAAAAGGCCAACAAGACTCCTTGTAACCCCCAAGATGAATTGAAGACAAGGATTTGGTAGGATGGTGTGTGTATATGTGTACACATTCGTGTGTCTGTGTATGTGTGAGATTAGTATTTGTCAGGGTGTTGTGTGTGCGCATGTGTG
>NW_026345592.1:0-552 GCF_001194135.2 Octopus bimaculoides | reverse complement strand
AACCGATGCTGGTGTGTTTACGTCCACGTAACTTAGCGGTTCGACAAAAGGGTCCGATAGAATAAGTACTAGGCTTACAAGGAATAAGTTCTAGGGTCGATTTGCTCGACTAAAGGCGGTGCTCCAACATGGCCGCAGTCAAATGACTGAAACAAGTAAAAAAGAGCCAGTAATTAACACACACTGAAGATGGGTAACCACCCAGAAACCCGGGTCTGTGTGTATCACGTAAGGCTAGGGATGGGAGCGATGACCTCCCTTGCAAATACTAATCGGACACAGACTGTGTGTCGTTGGTCATCTGGAAGAGATGTCTTCCTGGGGCTAAAAACAACAGTAACACCGTCCTCTATAGGACCGCCACATTTATTTGGCAAATATATTTTACTATTCCGTACTGTTACTGTTTATCTCTCACTCAGAGATTTAATATAACTTATTTCACTCTTTACGAGATCAGCGACAATGTGTCGCTAGAAAAAGAATATAGTATCTTGCAAGTGGAATGCTTGTGTGTGTGTGTGTGTGTGTGTGTGTGTGTGTGTGTACAGG
>NW_026345591.1:0-223 GCF_001194135.2 Octopus bimaculoides | reverse complement strand
CTGTTATCTCTCTGTACTAGACCACAACTATGTTGCCTGAGATACACCAACATAATAAACATCTATTATCAGTAAAAGCAGCAGCAGCGGTAGCAACAACAGCTATAATTCTTTCTAATCGGGCGGCGAGCTGGAAGAATCGTTAGCACGCCGGGCGAAATGCTTAACGGTAATTCGTCTGCCGTTACGTTCTGAATTCAAATTCCGCCGAGGTCGACTTTGC
>NW_026345590.1:483-673 GCF_001194135.2 Octopus bimaculoides | reverse complement strand
TATATATATGTATGTATGTATCTATATATAGTGGCCTGTGTGTTTTCTGGGCTCTGATTTTGTTCTGTTTCTCATTTTGTCCACATTATTTTGTAACGTCCTGTACCCAGATATGCATCTATATATACATGTAGATGTAGGTATGTACATACATGTACGTATATATGCATATACTCACATATTATTTGTA
>NW_026345590.1:0-473 GCF_001194135.2 Octopus bimaculoides | reverse complement strand
CATGTACGTATATATGCATATACTCACATATTATTTGTATTATTATATATATGTGTGTGTGTGTGTGTGTGTGTACAAATATCTAAATATCTGAGGATAGTTGTTGTAAATGATATAATTTTCTAGACTATTAAGCTCGCCTGTATAATGTATGATATATATCAGTATCTGTTCGTTCTATGTTCTCGCGCTCATTGGGCAGTAAGTTGACGCCACTGGTTTTTATTGGCTGCGGTTTTCTCTGCATCCGGTCATGTGATATAAGCAACACTGGGTTAACCATTAAACAAAATAAGCACGTACTTAGGACATCAAGGGAAGCGGGGGCACCGCAGGAATGATAAATGGTTTACGGCCCAAAAGAAATGATTTTAAACTTGCTAAAATTATATTCGAGATGCCTTATCTCTAAGTATAGAAGCAGATGTGTTACGTAAGATAAATTTGAGGGTCTGATCAAAGACTTTAAAATT
>NW_026345589.1:0-230 GCF_001194135.2 Octopus bimaculoides | reverse complement strand
CACACACACACACACACATATATATATATACACACACACACACATATTTATATGGTATTTTATATAAGCTTAAAGCTTATGGCGGTCACCGTGCAGTAACTAATTGCTACACTACTAGAAACCCATCTGTAGATCAGAAACTGGAGTGTCCGCGAATGACTTCACGCCAAGTCAATGGAGAAGCACATTTTGTTTATATATTCAAAGGATGTAAATATGTCAAATAGCAG
>NW_026345588.1:0-464 GCF_001194135.2 Octopus bimaculoides | reverse complement strand
AGAGAGAGAGAGAGAGAGAGAGAATGACTGACTGATATATGGATGACAATGCAATTAATGGTGGTGGTCATGGTGATGTTGATCATGATGGTAGTGGTTATGGTGGTGGAGATGATGATGATAACGATCATGATGGTTATGATTATGATGACAATAGTGGTGGTGGTGGTCATGATGATGATGATGATGATGGCAGTGGTTATGATGGTGGAGATGGTGATGATGATGATGATGATGATGATGATGACAATGGTGATAACAATGGTGGTGGTGGTGGTGGTAATGATGATGATGATAATGGTAGTAGTTATGGCAGTGGAGATGATCACAGTGATGATGGTGATGATGATGATGGTTGTGGTGATAGTTGGGGTGGAAGTGGTGATGATTCTAGTGGGCGTGGCAAAGGCCTGTTTCCGGGTTCAGTCCCACTGCGTGGCAACTTGGGCAAGTGTCTTCTACTA
>NW_026345587.1:0-433 GCF_001194135.2 Octopus bimaculoides | reverse complement strand
CCCCTCTATTTCTGATTTCAAGCCAGAGGCCATTAGCCATTGATGGGTAATGGATTTATCAATATCTGCATTATTCGCTCTCTTTGGGTATTTGCCATTGAGAGGTTTTCCATGCCATTTATCATTCATAATATCTAAGGCAGCAATTTTAGCATGGGTTTTCAAGCGCTTAGCTTTTTCTGCAGGTGTTTCTAGTTCGTCTAATTCTTGAATTTGTTGCAATTGGAATTCACTTAGATAGTCCTTTGCCTGTTTTGTTACTGAGTAATATGCTTTCTTGCTTTCATGTTTTGAGACAAGTTTTAGCATCCAGTCCTCAGAGTTTTTGAGATAAGTGTCTAGGCCAATTGTGGCTACCTTCATTGTTAATGCCAGCTGCAGAGGTCCACGGCCTCCCTCTTTTCTTGGCAGATAAAGACGTTCTATATCTGCC
>NW_026345586.1:0-339 GCF_001194135.2 Octopus bimaculoides | reverse complement strand
TGATTTTCGCTTGGTCAACAACTCCGCCTCAAGTATCACCGTCTTAAGCCTTGCCCGACAAAATGGATCCACCAACTCGAGACTCCGCCTAGAATACAGTTACATATTTACACTGCATAACCAAACCCTTTTCCGACTAAACACAACTCCTCCTCTCAGAAATTGTACCTACGACCTTACAAAAAAATTTAAGATATTTTATTTTTTAAATATGTTTTATTTATTTTTTTTATTTGATTATTTTTATCATTTATTCTTTTATTCGGTTACTTCTTATTGGTTTAATCCAATTTTTGAAGATTGTTTTATTTTATTTCTGTTACTATTTAATTCATTTGT
>NW_026345585.1:0-343 GCF_001194135.2 Octopus bimaculoides | reverse complement strand
ACACACATCGTGACACGACAGTTGGCTACCACAAACAGTTTATTCCTCCTCAAGTTTTTCCGCTCTTCCTTTTCCTTATGCAACCACAGCTTTTACAGCACTTTTATTGAATCTCTTCACTGTCCATATTTGATAACTCACACACAAACACATCACTGGCACTACTGCTTACATAACCACCACCACCACTATGATCATCATTGCCGTCATCACTATCATTGATGCTACCACTTCCATCCCCACTATCATCATCACCATCATCGCTATTGTCAATTATCACCATCATCACTTATTGCCATCATCTTTTATCACCACCATCTCTTATCACCACCATCTCTTATCA
>NW_026345584.1:0-679 GCF_001194135.2 Octopus bimaculoides | reverse complement strand
CACACACACACACTATGCACACACATGCACGCATATAGGTAGACAGATAAATAGATAGCTACATATGTGAAGACACACAAAGATTAATTACAGAAACAAGTACATGCACCCGATCACAAACGCGCGCACATACACACGCTTATATAGAGGTTTGTGTGTGTATGCTCGAATTAGTGTCACTGTGTATGTGTGTGTACGTGTGTTTTTTTTTAATTTCCTTCGTTTCAAGATCAATATATACGTAAAAATACATGCTTTATCCGTGTATATGTGAACGTATATATATATATATATATATAACCTTCATCTCATATTTGTTTCAGGCATTAGACAGCGGCCATACTGCAGCACCACCTTGAAGAATTTTAGTTGAACGAATCGACCGCTGGTCTTATTTTGTTTTAAGCGTAGTACTTATATTTTGGGGTCACTTTTGCCGAACCGCTAAGTTACGAGGACGTCAACACACCAACACCTGGGGTTAAAGGGTGGTGAGGGACAGACAGACACACGCACGCACCCGTCTTTACGTCTGTACCAAATCCTCTCAAAGGTACATGACACTAGCCAGAGGTGGAACGCAGTCGGACTGAACCTGGAACTATGTGGTTGGGAAGCAAGCGTCTTACCACGCAAGCACGGCTCCGCCTTATATATAAATATATATATATATATATAC
>NW_026345583.1:18826-19145 GCF_001194135.2 Octopus bimaculoides | reverse complement strand
TGATATCTCGGAGGTGTTCCGCGAATCGGTCGGCCAGGCGCCGCCCCATATATCCATAAGACAATTACAACGAGTACGGAGATTAGAACGTCAGCATATTTTTTTTTTATATACATAATACTAATTTGCTATAAATAATATACATGTCTTACGTGTCTATAGCAGTGTGTATAAGTGTCAATTATACATACATACATATATATACATGCATACATACATATATACATACACACGTATACGCACACACACACACGCACATACACACACACACACATATATATATGTATATATATATATATATATATATATATATATATAT
>NW_026345583.1:15873-16730 GCF_001194135.2 Octopus bimaculoides | reverse complement strand
ATGTATATATGTTTGTGTGTATCTGTGTGTAAACATACATATACATATATGCATACATACATTGGTATGCCTACATATATACTTACATACAGACTCGGACAGTAACATTCGCGCAACTGCGAGGAAATATCCGCAGCCGATCTACTATATCAGATTTATTCATTGAAATCTAATCAGTACAACTGCTGCTACTTTGCTCCGGGTTTCCTCGTCTGTTCTTTCATAGATTGATTGTGTCGAAGTTTCTGCACAACTTTTGGAACGCAATACATATGATTTTCCTTGGCCTCGTCTTCAACTTGTCTGGCAGCAGTATATCGTAATGCAAATGCAGATGTAATGAGAATGCAATCCGAAACCGACAGGACCTGATTAATATAACAATTACGTATCAAAAGCCTCAATGCTTTGATGAAATATGTATGCCGAAAACACTCTGTAATATGATGAAATGCCTATACGAAAATGGCTGCCGTTGCTTCCTATTATTATATAATGACCTGTATTGTCTGATGAAGCTTGTTGCGTTTCATGAAATGATTTTACCAAAACTATTTTCAAATAGTTTGCTTGTACGTATGTCGGTTATTTTCTGATGAAATGATTATTTTTTTTTTGATTTTCTAAAATTACTATCGAAAATACATGTATATTTTCTTGAACGTCTGTATTCTTTGATGAAACTACAATCCAAATTCCACGCATCGATGATCGAGCGGCTTTGTACTTTGATATGATTACACTAAAGATACATTTGCTGTTGAAATGACTATTCTAAAAACTCGTGTTTTCTAATGAATTAATTACAGCGAAAACTGAGACAAATACTCTATCAAAACATTTTATATATATATATA
>NW_026345583.1:12202-15220 GCF_001194135.2 Octopus bimaculoides | reverse complement strand
TGTGTGTGTGTGTGTGTGTGTGTGTGTGTGTGTGTGTGTGTGTGTGTGTGTGTATGTGTATACATTTATATATATGTCAGCATGTAAATGCGTTGCGGTTTATATATGTATGTATGTGCATTTGTTAATAAATGGTGTGTATGTATGTATTTACATGTATCTACATGTGCGTATGTATCTAGATGTATTTAGATATATATATATATACATTTGTGTATATATATATAAATTTACATATACGTACACAAACACACATACACACACTCATATATATATATATATATATTTGGCTTTCTCTCTCTATATATATATGTATATGTTTAAATATATCGCAACTTCCTAGTTTAATACGCATTCATATACAAAAGGCTATGCGTTCCCAAATAGGTTATATTTTGGGGAGGATTCTATTTGTGTAACTTTGTATTTTTGTTTTCGATTGTTTGTGTTTTCAGCTGCCATTATGCGTATATATTTATTTGTGTATCTGTGTGTGAGTGTATGCCTGTTAGCTTTCGAATCAACGTACACATCCCAGAATAAATACTTTTCGTTTTCCTCAATTTTGTTGTACGGGCAATTTATTGCATGGATTCGTTTAAAAATGCTCTATTTCGCCAATAGTAATAATGATGATGATGATGATGATAATGGTGATGATGATGATGATGATGGTAATAATAACGATAATAATAATATTATTAATAATAAGAATAATGTATAAGAGTGATGATTGATTTTGCAAATGAGAATAAGGAAAAGAAAAACTAAACAGGAGAAAGAAGAGGAAGGAAATGAAGAAGAAGAAGAAGAAGAAGAAGAAGAAGAAGAAGAAGAAGAAGAAGAAGAAGAAGAAGAAGAAGAAGAAGAAAGGAAGAAGAAAAAAGGAAGAAGAAGAATGAGGAGGACGATGAGATGGAGGAGGAAACCACAAAAGAGAAGAAATTATGAATTTAAAATCATGATGATTAAATCTATAGTTGTTTCCTTAGAAGCTCAAAACGGAATAGAAAGTCCCCTTTTAAAACAAACAGGAAAAGGCTTGAACCCTATATTCATCGCAGAAAACAACCCATACAGCACAATAGATCAACCAGTATTTCTTTGGCGGATAATTCCTGTGAAAAATCAAAGAAAATATAGGAAAATATTAGAGACATAACCACCAAGAGTAAAGATTTTCTCTAGCTACAAAGGAAGAAATAGGTTAGTCTTCTTTGTATCTGGTAGTGTCATTTGTTTCGTGATGTTGGCTGGTCTTCTGCCTCTAGCATTTGGGTGTAAGCTACACCTGCGTCACTTTATTTCCCCTCATCCTTGTTGTGACCTTCTAGCTGAGGGTCTGCGTTTGTTAGAAAGCACAAACTTTTTATTATTTTTTCTGGTCATTGTCCCTCTACATCTATTATTTCCTCGACATGTTGAAATGCAACAATTTAAACAGAGTATTATGGGCTCCATGCTCACTGACCTTCGAGAGCCTGGAAACATCATGGACACTGTCCTTTTCATCCAGATGCAGTATAAGTGAAATGATAAAAAAAAACAAATAACAATAAATAAGTGCAAACAAATATTCGAAAGTGTTACAAAAATTGCTCGAATATGACCGATTCTGGCGAATTCACAAGTATTACGTAAATCGAGGATAACTGATGTTGATGCTTATAATAAACATGATCCTGAAGTTAAGTAAAACGCACCGGAGACTAAAAGATATCATATACGAATTTGAGAAAAGGGTTAGTAAACTATTATTTAATGGATTATTGAAGCGGCGAGCTGGCAGAATAATTCGGCACACTGGGCAAAATGCTTCGAGGCACTTCGTTGGTCTTTATGCTCTGAGTTAAATTCACTGAGGTCGACTTTGCATTTCATCCTTTCAGGATGGATAAAATGAGAACAGTTTGAGCACTAATCGATTATGAGACTCAGCTCAAATTTCACGTGTTGTTCCTGTAGTAGAAAGGATTATCTAATGGATTCTCAGTACCACAGAGAAAAAAAATGCTTTGCGGTATTTCGTTCGTCTTTACGTATTTCGTTCGTCTATACGTATTTCGTTCGTCTTTACGTATTTCGTTCGTCTATACGTATTTCGTTCGTCTTTACGTATTTCGTTCGTCTTTACGTATTTCGTTCGTCTTTACGTATTTCGTTCGTCTTTACGTTCTGACTTCAAATTCTTATTCTTTATTTCCAACAACCGGCTAAACATAGAAGGGACAAACAAGGACAGACAAAGGGATTCAGTCGATTACATCGACCCCAGTGCGTAACTGGTACTTAATTTATCGACCTCGTAAGGATGAAAGGCAAATTCGACCTCGGCAGAATTTGAACTCAGAACGTAGCGGTAGACGAAATAGCGTTAAGCATTTCGCCCGGCTTGCTAACGTTTTTGGCAGCTCGCCGCCTGACTTAAAATTCTGTCAAGGTCTTCTATACTTTTCATCATTTCGGTGTCGATAAAATAATTGCAAGAGAAGTACAGGAGTCGTGGCAATCGTGTAACCTCTCCTTCAAGCATTTCAGGAAAGAACAATATGTTTCTGATACAGCCTACATATACAACCCTATCCTATTTCTTATGTAAATATTATAGCTATTTCTGGAATGATAGATTTTACAAATGTATTTCTGCAACTGTTACTCTCTTCCCTCTTTGTCGTTATATGATTCATATTGCTTCTTTTTAGTGGCTAATGCTTTGCTATCATCTTAATGGAAAACTTCCACTGCTACGATCTCACATCATAGTTGTAGTTATAGATATAAGTGATTTTCTTTTTCTAGCGCAATGTGGGGATAGAACCGTGAGAATATAGCCTCCACCACGCTGTGTTCCACACGGACTCCGGATGTCGAATGTTATATATATATATATATATATGTATATATATATATATATATATATGTGTGTGTGTGTGTGTGTGTGTGTGTGTGTGTATTTAAATATTTATATATGTATGTGTGTATGTACGTGTGTGTATATATATGTGTATATATATATAT
>NW_026345583.1:10086-11795 GCF_001194135.2 Octopus bimaculoides | reverse complement strand
ATATATATATATGTATATATATACATATATATATATACAAATATATGTATATATATATGTGTGTGTGTGTATTTCTGTATCTTTGTTTTTCTCGCGCCATTGGCAAACGGTGTTGGTGTGTTTACGCCTCCGTAAAGTAGCGGTTCGGCAAAAGGGGGAGATGGAATAAGTCCAGGGGTCGATTAGTTCGATGAAAGTCAACACACCAGCGTCGGTTGTCAAGCGATGGTGGGGGGACACGACACAGGCACACAAACACACATACATATATATATACATATATATACATATATACGTCGGTCTTCGTTCAGTTTCCGTCTACCAAATTCACTCACAAGGCTTTGGTCGGCCCGAGGCTATAGTAGAAGACACTTGCCCAAGGTAACACGCAGTGGGACTGAACCCGGAACCATGTGGTTGGTAAGCAAGCTACTTACCACACAGCCACTCCTTATAATAATAAAGTTAAACCAAATACGAAGATTCTGAAATCATGTAATACATGCGGTTCGCATCTGCGTAGTATATAATATGAAATGCAACTCTAAAATTTTGAAACTGTACATCAGTTCTAAGCCTAACACGAGTGAGAGATTGAGCGAGAGAGAAGGAGAGAGATTGAGAAACTGCGAAATAGAAAGAGTGATACACAAATCCACGAAGGAGTATAGAGAGCGAGAAACGCAGTGAATATTACGGCATATCAAGAAGCGATTAGGAAATGAATAATATCTCTCAGAGACGCGAAACGTGAATAAAAATTGTCCCTTTTTGAGAGAAATTTTAGGCACCAAGAGAAAACATGTGTTCGTAGCCATTAAATTTGTAACCTGTGTCGAGATGAATGATGAGAAAATATATACAATACAAGAATATAAAGATTCTTATGGAAAAATATCCGGAAAAGATATAAAGTATAAATATATAATATAAAAATCTCAATAAAAATAGTGGAGGAAAGTATTTTGTTGAAACAAGTAAAAACCAATTGAAGCGAAATAAATTGTGGTCGTTTGTTTCGTTAAATGTTACCTTTCTGTTTCACAATAAGCAGACGACATCAACTCTCTTAGGGATAAAAAGAGAGAAAAACAAGGACGAAACGAATAAATTCAGTGAACACATTCAATGGATAGAGATACATTGACGAATATATCGATAAATCGAGAGGAACTAACTGGGGAGAAACAGAGAGGGAGATGTGAATGTGATAGAAAAAGGGGTCTTTTATTAAAAAGTAATGTTTAATGTAGCGTAGAGAACATTTCGGAGAATGCGTGAAATGAGGAAAATGGCCGCCCGGTTTGACGTAACTTCGTTTGTTTGTGTTTATTTTCGGTTCTGCTTTGCTTTAAGTATTTTGTTTTAGATTTTTACTTGTTAGTTTGTTTGCTGTGATTTTTTTGTGTTGTTGTCCTTGTGTACTTTTTTTTCTTTTTAGTTTTTAGTTCTTTTTTTTTATTTCTAGGAGGTTTTTAATTGCTTTTCAGCAAAGATTGACTTTATGAAGATATATGATGTTAGTGATCATCAAATTGGAAATCGATTGATTTCAAGAGGAGAGATCAGAGTCCAATCAAGTTCAAATGAAATAAAACTCAAAACAAATACGAACATACGTACATATATATGCATATATGTATGTATATATATGTATATAAATATACACACATATATATATATATATACATTTATATATGTATATATAT
>NW_026345583.1:9279-9712 GCF_001194135.2 Octopus bimaculoides | reverse complement strand
TATATATATATTTATACATATATACATACATATTTGTATATATTCATATATATTTGTATGTATATATATATATACACATATATACATATATATACAAATATATAAATAAACATATATATGTATATATATATATATATATATATATATGTATATATATGTATCCCTTTCTTTATATACAGATATTCGTATACTTATGTATGTATACACACTAAAAACACGTATAATATAATTGCAAACCCAATCAATTTCAATGAATTAAAATCTAACATCAAATGTGTACACACACACACACATACATACGTACATACATACACACATAATACAAACAGATATACATACAAGCATACATACATATATTGAAATGTATATATACGTTCATCCATATAGATGTTTGTATATATACTTCTCTGTCACTTTCTCCCTGCCTCGAAAC
>NW_026345583.1:304-825 GCF_001194135.2 Octopus bimaculoides | reverse complement strand
CAATAACAAAAAAAACAATAACAGCAACAACTGCAATAATACTACTCCTACTAATAATAATAATAACAAATGCCCTGATGCAGTACCAGGCAATGGCTGTTGTTTTCATTATCATTATTATTATTATTATTATTATTATTATTGTTGTTGTTGTTATTATTATTATCATTATTATTATTATTATTATCATTATTATTATTATTATTATTATTATTATTATTATTATTATTATTATTATTAGTATTATTATTAATATTATTATCATTATCATTATTATTATTATTAATATTATTATTATTATTATTATTATTATATTTATTATTATTGTTATTGAGTGAGATAGCAATGCATGCCTCCAAAGTGCCACTGGGGTACAAATATGCAGATATTACTAATATTATCATCATCAATATTGTAATTATCATTGTTGGTGTTATTATCTTTATCATCATCATTATTATTATTATTATTATTATTATTATTATTATTATTATTATTATTATTATTATTATTATTATTAT
>NW_026345583.1:0-294 GCF_001194135.2 Octopus bimaculoides | reverse complement strand
ATTATTATTATTATTATTATTATTATTATTATTATTATTATTATTATTATTATTATTGTTGTTGTTGTTGTTGTTGTTGTTGCTTCTGTTTTTGTTGATTTCGTTGTTGTTATTCACTCATTCACTGCTGTCGAAAGAAAAAAGGCAGAAAAAAATGAAACCTCTTTTATTAGATGGTATAGATTCTTTTACGAAAAATACTTTCATAAAGAAAACTTCCTACTGCTTCGTGTCTCCTCCTATAAAGATAGACAAAAGTTAAAAAGAGTATGTGATTTATTTTGGGGCAAATTT
>NW_026345581.1:0-392 GCF_001194135.2 Octopus bimaculoides | reverse complement strand
TGATGATGAGGACGATGATGATGATGATGATGATGATGATGATGATGATGTTTGTTGCTATCGAAGCATCCAGTCATTTGCTCGAGGCGATTTTCCTTGCTCTTCCATCTTCGCTTCTTCATGTCCCTGTCACACTCTCTCCTCCACCCTACCCTCTTTCCTTTCTAATCTCTTTCTCACTCGGCCATCTTACAACAACTCTTCATTTACTCTCCTTCTCTCACTTTCGCACTATCTATCTATCTATCTATCTATCTATCTATCTATCTATCTATCTATCTATCTATCTATCCTTCCATCCATCCATTTATCTATCTTTCTATAAATCAATCTATCTATCAGTCTATCTCTCCATCTACTCATCCATCCATCCATCTATCCGTCCATCCATC
>NW_026345580.1:0-386 GCF_001194135.2 Octopus bimaculoides | reverse complement strand
ACTATCACTAGCACATTTATTTCCACCTGTAACATATGCTTTACTATTTTTTTTCCATCAATTACACAGGTACAGAAATGTATGCTACATTTTTTTTTAATATAAAATTAAGCAACATAAATAAAACATGGCACTTGGTTTATTCAAACATCAGTACATCATTGTAGTGTTGTAATTGTATCTTCTAATGAAAAATATGATGACTCATTGTAAAATAACATGTGCATATACATATATGTGTGTGTGTCTATTTGTGTAACTAATGTCGGCTTCATTAATCCGCAATTTTCAGCCCCACAAAGTCGAGGAAAAGAATATGGTAAAAATCCCTTATTTATTTTATTTCCATAGTGTTTTCCCGTAGCTTCATATATATATATGTATAT
>NW_026345579.1:0-518 GCF_001194135.2 Octopus bimaculoides | reverse complement strand
TTGACCGCGAGTCCGCTGCCCTAACCACTGGGCCATTGCACCTCCACTACAAGAAACAGTGACAATACATTATTTACATTTGATGGATATTTGTCCTCATATTGTTTGTTGTTAACACAACGTTTCGGCTGATATACCTTCCAGCCTTCATCAGGTGCCTTGGAGAAATTTTGAACCTGGGTTCTCATTCCTAAGGTACTTTTCGATATTATTATTATTATTATTATTATTATTTGAAACCGATTCAGATCAACAGTGGAGTCATGGTCAAAGGCATTTAAAAAGTTTGCTTTGCAATGATGTGTTTCTGGGTTCAATTCCACAGTGCAACACTTTGAACAAAAGTCATCAACCAAAGATGTGTGTAGATTCAAACCATGAGGATCACCATCCTTATTTTCATGTCCACATTTCTTAGCAAAACAGTCCGACGAACGGGAGCGTGAAACTCTGAGTAACAGCTTTTGCTATATTTCTGCTGCTTTTAACTAAAGCATATTACTCTACCTCTGGTATTT
>NW_026345578.1:1618-1966 GCF_001194135.2 Octopus bimaculoides | reverse complement strand
GCTGTTTCCAGGATATTTATTATATCCCTTCATCGGAGACGGTATGAGAGAATGGTTAAGCAAAAGTTAGTTTAGATAAGATAGGAAATAGAGAGTGAATGTAGGGATATTGTATTTGTAAATCCATTGTTTAGGCAGAATGGTATACATATAACATTCCAATACCATGTGAGTAAAATCCTGTAGTCTTTAAGATTGGTCATTGCATTTGTAAATCCATTATTAAGATTCCACTAGCCTATGAGTAAAATCCAACGGTCTTTGAAATTGGTCATTCCAAATACAGAGTTTATACACAGTGTTATTGAATCAAGGGTTCTGTTTAAATTGACCTAATATATATGTATA
>NW_026345578.1:0-711 GCF_001194135.2 Octopus bimaculoides | reverse complement strand
GGTTTCGTTGTGAGGGATTAGGGACTTCCGCTCATGATCGTAAGGTCGTGAGTTCAATTCCTGGCGATGCATTGTGTGCTTGAATAAGTCACTTTATTTTAAGTTTCTCCAGTCCACTCAGCTGGCAAAAATAATTGGTACCTGTATTTCAAAGGGCCAGCCTTGTCACACTCTGTGTCACGCTGAATCTCCCGGAGAACTACATTAAGGGTACACGTGTCTGTGGAGTCCTCAGCCACTTGCACGTTAATTTCACGAGCAAGCTGGGACCTTCGTCTTCGTAACCGACGGAGAGCTCCTTTTATATACGTATGTATGTATATTGACCCCAGGACTTATTCTTTGTAAGCCTAGTACTTATTCTATTGGTCTCTTTGCCGAACCGCTAAGTTACGGGGACGTAAACACACCAACATCGGTTGTCAAGTGATGGTGGGGGGAATAAACACAGACACACGAACATATACACAACACTCAGATATATATATATATATATGACGGGTTTTCTTCAGTTTCCATCTACCAAACCACTCACAAGGCTTTGGTCGGCCCGAGGCCTATAGTAGAAGACACTTGCCCAAGGTGCTATGCAGTGGGACTGAACCCGGAACCATGTGGTCGGTGAGCAAGCTACTTGCCACACAACCACTCCTGCGCATATATACATACATATACATACATACATACACATACATACATATATATATATAT
>NW_026345577.1:0-531 GCF_001194135.2 Octopus bimaculoides | reverse complement strand
ACCCTTGCTAGCATGGAAAGTGGACGTTAAACGACAATGATGATGATGATACATACATACAGGTGGGGTGCAAAAGTAGGTATACAGCATCACATCAATGTTATTATACTTAATTCATTAAAATTATTAACATATTAAATTAGTTAGCTTCATTTTTTATATTTTCAGTGTCATTAATTATAATAATAAATTTATCATAATTTATAATAATACTGTTATCATAACTTTTAATGTTTTTTGATAAAAATAAATGAGTATTGTATATGTTTTTCTTTTTTTTTTCAGAACTGTATGCCTATTTTTGCCCACCCACCCCTGTGTGTGTGTGTGTGTAGACATACATACTTGTTCTCATTAATTCCACCAGCTTCAGCTCGTTTCGATGATGATTCCGTCAGGGCTTTTGTTATAGATTTCATTTTCATGTCATCTTCTTCTTCTCTGAAAAGAAATTCGAAATACAAATGTGTGTGTATATGTATGGCATGTCGTTATATGTGTGCTCTATGTGCAGTAGGTGTGTGTGTGTGT
>NW_026345576.1:408-669 GCF_001194135.2 Octopus bimaculoides | reverse complement strand
TTTTGTGAGGGATTCACTCATCGACCTGAAGTAGATTCTACTTGGATCATACCTGCAAGATCGTGCACTGTTTATCTTGATATTATATCACCATATCATGCACATATATTTGTGATGTATTTTTCTGGTGTTCCCTTCTCAGGCGGGTAAAAGTCATGATGCACATACTTGATTGCGTATATTTGTGAGCCAGTGTGTCTTTGATGGTCTGCACTGATCTATCATTCAATAATAATAATAATAATAATAATAATAATAATA
>NW_026345576.1:0-271 GCF_001194135.2 Octopus bimaculoides | reverse complement strand
AGTAGTAGTAGTAGTAGTAGTAGTAGTAATCCGTTGTTGTCCACTTTTTAGGACAATAAAAACACAACGGTTTTGATGTATAAGTAGACTCACAGATCCAAGTCCATCATATCCAACATGAGTACGATGACAAGCGCTCCATTCTACTATGTATTTTTCAGCCTACAGGTGCTAGCTTGGTCTTCCTTGCCACATTTCTCCACCTGTCATTATATTTACTTGTCATTTACTTAAGTGTCAACTTCTTTTGCAAATGCAATTTCAAAGAAGT
>NW_026345575.1:0-284 GCF_001194135.2 Octopus bimaculoides | reverse complement strand
TGTAAAATTTCCTTTAATTTGGGGTCCTTATGTAGAATTGGTATGTTTTGAGTGATGATGGTGAAGGCTTCTTTGTTTCTGGGTTTCTATGTGGATATGTACGGTAGTATTTTCGGGGAATGTGTGTTGCTGTGTTTAACTTTTCTTAAGTTTTCTATGTTAATTTGTGATGCACGTCTGATTCCATCCTCTATGAGTTGAACTGGGTAGTGTCTGTCAACTAGTGTGTTTTTGAGAGTTCTTGTAGTCTGTAGTCTCTAGTATTTTCTTCTGACACTATTGTG
>NW_026345574.1:0-469 GCF_001194135.2 Octopus bimaculoides | reverse complement strand
AGAAGCCTAATTTCTTAAGATTGGTATTTAGACAGTGTGTTACATATCCCGGGGACCCCAATAATTTACAGGTATAAACCTGAATTTGGTAATCTGAATAGAGTAACTGCAGATTTCTCAATAGTTCAGCGTAGGTGTTCTCCTTTATGTCTACATCCGCCGGGCAGCTAATTTCCACAACTGCACACAGTTTCTTTTCAATATCCCAAATTATTATATCAGGTCTGTTGTGCTTACATTTTATTGAGGTCTTCACTGGTATATTCCACCAATATTTCTTTTTATTATGATTGGTTATGGCTTCTACCATACTGTGGGTTCTTATTTCCTTGTCCTCGGTATTATCCTTCCGACGTATTTCATTATATAGTGTCCTAGCTACGTCATACCGCATCGGTAGAAAATACCGTGATACATACTATACGTACGTACGTACGTACGTACGTATGTATGTATGTATGTATGTATG
>NW_026345573.1:0-205 GCF_001194135.2 Octopus bimaculoides | reverse complement strand
TATGCACAGGTGTTGCAAATTAAGTTTAATTACCAATAAACATCAGTTTGAATGACACTTAACTCAACTGACAGAAGAAAGTGACCAATCAGATTGATTAGATAAACAGAATTCTTTTCTGTCTATTCTTGTCGGAACCTTTGATATGGTGTATTAAAATTTTAATCTCTTTCACACTTATAAAATGTCAAGCAAACTTAAAAAT
>NW_026345572.1:0-602 GCF_001194135.2 Octopus bimaculoides | reverse complement strand
CATATATACGACGGGTTTCCTTCAGTTTCCGTCTACCAAATCCACTCACAGGACTTTGGTTGGCCTGAGACAATTGTAAAAGACACTTGCCCAAGGTGCCACGCAGTAGGACTGAGCTCGAAACCATGTGGTTGGGAAGCAAGCTTCTTACCACACAGCCACGACTGAACTTATTATAGATAGACAGACAGATAGATAGATAGATAGATAGATAGATAGATAGATAGATAGATAGACAGACAGACAGACAGACAGACAGACAGACAGACAGACAGACAGACAGACAGACAGATAGACAGACAGACAGATAGACAGACAGACAGATAGACAGACAGACAGACAGAGTAAGAGAGATATATTAATGCAAAGATGAAAAATAGAATTCTAAATATGAGTATATGTATCATAATTATTAATATTTAGCAGAAGTAACAAAGTGATTCAAGGTCCGACAGTTTCGTGCGTTTGATAAGTGCCAACATATACACATTTTTTAATGTCTCTTATATTTATCTTATATATACATAGATATGTATGTATGTATGGATTGTGTATATATATATGTATGTATGGATTGTGTATGTATATATATATATATATAT
>NW_026345571.1:0-883 GCF_001194135.2 Octopus bimaculoides | reverse complement strand
TATGTCTACATTTAATTTTACGTTCATCAAGAGAATTAAATCAAAGTATTTTTATTATCATTATTATCATTATTTAATAATATCTCCTTAAATTCATTATACACAACTTACAAAAATTATTACCTATGCGATAGTATAAACTATCTCCCAATTTAAAATGTACTTAATATTTTTAGATTTTAGTTCCCAAATATATTTACTAAGGCCAGTAGAATTAATCAAATTTCTATTCTTAAAGGAATGCATGTGTTGAGCCACACGTAATTTAATTTTATTCAATGTCGATCCTATGTAAAACTTATATAAATTATAACCATTAAATTTATTCCCGTCCATTAAAGTCACTATGCATTTATACACGACATCCTTCAAATCACATTTATTATTAGATTTACATTTAGTCTTATCGCTACATGTACAATTAATTATGTCCTGGTCCTTATTATTATTATTAGAATAAGTATTTAATTTATATTTGTAATACTTATTTAAGTTAAATCTATTAAAAGAAGAGATAATGTTACCAACATTATTAGTAGTAGAATAACCTACTCCCAAATTATTATTGGAAAAAATATTATTATAATTTTTATTATCTCTAAGGAATATATCGATTATATTTCAAAATTTCTTTCATAATGTTAGATTTAACTCGAATGCCGTAAGGAATGATTTAAAAATCTCTTTAATAATGTTAGTTTTAACTTGAATGCCGTAAGAAATGATTTTAAAATCTCTTTAATAATGTTAGTTTTAATTTGAACTTAATTCTAATAGATTTAATTAGACTTAATTCTATTAGACTTAATTGTAATAAACGCTAAGTATATATCATAACATTTAAAATTTTAGTTTAAACTAAAGCTTCGATAAGATAAGTATT
>NW_026345570.1:242-345 GCF_001194135.2 Octopus bimaculoides | reverse complement strand
GTAGTTGAGTACTCTTTTTTCCACCTTGTTGCACATTTTATGTGCTTACTGCGGTATATATGTATATATATATATATGTACATATATATGTATATATATATAT
>NW_026345569.1:1082-1976 GCF_001194135.2 Octopus bimaculoides | reverse complement strand
TATGGTACTTAAGTTGAGGCACCAGAATTTAGTACGCTATTATCCATACAGTTTCAAAGTAAGGTCATTAAAATCAAAATAAGCAACAAGGATATACAGAGGTAATGCAGTACGATCGTTTCTTGCTTCTCCATTTAATTGAACAATGCAATCATTACATCAATTTAAAATGCAGAGCAATCCTCAGCAGCGCAAAGACATAGAATTTAATTAAGAACAAATGGACACATTAGTTTAATTATACCTAAAATCTCGAAGAAGTTAAGGAGATAGATAAAGAACATATTGTCTATCCCCTTAACTTCTTGGAGATTTTAGGTATAATTATTACTAATGTGTCCATCTGTTCTAATTTAATTAAATTCTATGTCTTTGTGAAGCTGAGGATTGCTCTGCATTTTAAATTGATGTAATGATTGCATTGTTCAATAAAATGGAGTTGCATGAAACGATCGTACTGCATTACCTCTGGATATCCTTGTTGCTTATTTTGATTTTAATCACCTTACTTTGAAATTGTATGAGTTGAGACTGAGTCTTAAAGTTATGGTCGTCGCTGCAGAGTCTGCGTAGACGGAGGAATTGGAAATAGGGGATGGAGAACTTGGTGTGTTTAGGGTGGGAGGAGAAGTTGAGGTATGAGTGTGATTCTGTGTGTTTGTAGTGGATGGAGGTGGTGAGAGTGGAGTGATGAATGCTGACCGAAATATCAAGAAAGGAGACAGAAGTGTCAGAGATAGTGCAGGAGAAGTGGAGGGCAGGATGGAAAGATTTGACAAAAGAGAGGAAGGAGTCTAGATGTTCGCAGGAGAGTGAGGTCCCACCGATACAGTCGTCAATATAACGACCGAGTAGTTCAGGAGTGGGCCAGTGATACTTGAGAATATTTGGGCC
>NW_026345569.1:0-363 GCF_001194135.2 Octopus bimaculoides | reverse complement strand
TATATATATATATATATATATGCCACAGGCCTCTTTTAGTTTCCGTCTACCAAATCCACTCACAAGGCTTTGGTCGGCCCGAGACGACAAATAGGTGCCACACAATGGGACTGAACCCGGAAACATGTGGTTGGGAAGCAAGTTTCTTACCGCACAGCCACGCCTGCGCAGACTTTAATGTAAATGTTTACATGACTTGCCATATTGTTTAAATCTTTTCAGTTGGTGATTTCAGACTACGGGGTGAAGAAGATAATTAATATCAAATTACACACATATACACACATACACATGTATACATATGTACTTACACATAAACATACAAACATGTATATATATATATATATATATATATATATATAT
>NW_026345568.1:0-271 GCF_001194135.2 Octopus bimaculoides | reverse complement strand
ATTATCAATCTGGGTAAAATAATTCTCAAGCTATCTGTTAATACAAATACACCAGACTAAGAAAAGGTTTTCAGATTGGTATAGAACCCCAGGTAATCCCAAGGCAAGGTCCAAAGTTGAAGTCCCTCACCAGTCAATTTTGTAAATCCATGGTTAATCCCCCGGTTAATCTGCTACCTTTTACACAGAGTGATATACAAGAAAAGGCATAAATAATAGGCTTTCCATATTTAGTTATTAGTGCTTCACAGTCTTATGGCTGTTTCTGATA
>NW_026345567.1:0-480 GCF_001194135.2 Octopus bimaculoides | reverse complement strand
GTTAGCATTGTTTTTTGCATATTACTATTGGTATTAGGTGTATTATCGGGAGATCTGAATCTCCCTGCTTTGTTTGTGTTTGCATCTTGTTTTGTTTTCTTCTTACTGCGCTTCCTCTTTCCTTTCGTAGCTATTTTCCACTCCTCCCCACTCTCTTTCATCCGATGATGAGAGTTCTGAGGAGTCAGAAAGAGGTAACAGCAAATTTTGTGCGTCTATGTGTGTTTCTGTGAGTGTTTGTGTTGCTGTTTTTGTTGGTGTTGGCTGCTTGTTATTTGTGTGTGGTGTATGTGATATGGGGGAGGGAGAGGCAGTCTTGGAATTTTCATTTTTTTCTCCTCTGTTTTTGCAGTTTCTGTTGTCTTTTCTGTTGTGGTTATTGTTGATATTTCTGTTGTATTTTGTGTTGCTGGTGGTGTTGGTAGTAAAGTTTTTTTCTGTTGGGAGTATTTGGTAGTTGCTTCTGTTGTTGTTGTTGTT
>NW_026345566.1:0-422 GCF_001194135.2 Octopus bimaculoides | reverse complement strand
GGCATTGACAGGTACCATCATTAATAACAAATGGTGGTACACCCTAAAAATATGAGTCTATTAGGTTTAGCTAAGAAGGGACGTAGAATAGGAGATGGTTTAGTTAAGGAACTAGAAGCCTGGAGGACTGGTAATGCGGACCAAGCGAAGGTGAAAAGACTGGAGTTAAACCAGCATCTTGAAGCCCAACACATGGGAAGTATTTCCAGAGCTAAGTTACGTGCGATGGGAAGTGAAGGAATCAAGGCCGCTGGATGGGCCCGAGTAGTGGAAGCTCGGGAAGGAAATAGTTCCACTATACGGTCTTTGACGAATCATAATGGCGTCTTGATAAACGAACCCGAGAAAATGTGTGATGCCTTTCGGGAGTATTTCGCCCAGCTGTTCGGGGGTGACGGCGGTCCTGGTGGTGGGAGAGCCCT
>NW_026345565.1:0-242 GCF_001194135.2 Octopus bimaculoides | reverse complement strand
GATCGGATCAACTGGAACCCTCGACGTCGTAAGCGACGGAGTGCTAACACGATAGTGTCATTGCTATATGTTGCTAGTGACACTATTATGTGTTGCTCATGATCTGGTTACATGTTGCAAGTAATGCCATTAGCAACGCAGGGTAATGTCACTACCGACAGATAACAACATGACCAATGATACATAGCAATTTGAACTAGCAACTAATGGCAATGACACTAGCAACATTTTAGCAATGTGAA
>NW_026345564.1:0-306 GCF_001194135.2 Octopus bimaculoides | reverse complement strand
ATCATAATTAACTGATCCTCCTGTATTTTCTTTTATCCAAAGCCAGGAACCTTTCAGCACCCCTCATGTATCATAGGCTCTGGTGGGGATCTAGATGCAGGCATGGCTGTGTGGTTAAGAAGTTTGCCTTGTCAACCACATGGTTTCAGGTTCATTCCTACTGCATGGCAATATAAGCAAATGTTTTTTTTACTATTAATGCTGAGCTGACCAAGGAACCTGAAAGAAGCCCACCATGTATGTCTGTGTGTGTGTGTATATTTGTGTATGTGTGTGCATTCATGTTTGTGTGCATATGCGCATGCA
>NW_026345563.1:0-200 GCF_001194135.2 Octopus bimaculoides | reverse complement strand
ATCATCATCATCATCGTCGTCGTCATCGTCGTCGTCGTCGTCGTCGTCGTTTTCGTCGGCGTTATCATCTTCTCCATCATCATCATCATCATGTTCTTCATGTCGTCGCCATTATCATCATCACCATCATCATCATCATCAACATCATCATCATTATCATCATCATCATCTTCATCCTCGTCTTTTCCTGTTTTCTCTAT
>NW_026345562.1:0-469 GCF_001194135.2 Octopus bimaculoides | reverse complement strand
TGTCTCTCTCACTCTCTCTGTCTCTCTCTGTTTCTCTCCCTCTGTCTCTCACTCTCTGTCTCTCTCTCACTCTCTGTCTCTCTTTATCTCTCTCTCACTCTCTGTCTCTCTTTATCTCTCTCTCACTCTCTGTCTCTCTTTGTCTCTCTCTCACTCTCTGTCTCTCTTTGTCTCTCTCTCTCTCTGTCTCTCTTTGTCTCTCTCTCTCCCTCTCTCTCTCTGTCTCTTTGTCACTCTCTGTCTCCCCATCCCTCTTTCTCACTCTCTGTCTCTCTCTCCCTCTCTCTCTGTCTCCCCATCCCTCTTTCTCACTCTCTGTCTCTCTCTCCCTCTCTCTCTCATTCTCTGTCTCTCTCTCTCTCTCTCTGTCTCTGTCTCACTCTCTGTCTCTCTCTGTCTGTCTCTTTCTCTGTCTCTCGCTCACTCTCTCTGTCTCTCTCTCACTCTCTCTCTCTGTTTCTCTCTGTCT
>NW_026345561.1:0-546 GCF_001194135.2 Octopus bimaculoides | reverse complement strand
GAACAGATTTAATAACAGAAACAGTTGTTTCTGTTATTAAATCTTTTTGTAGTCTCTATGAATTGGGAAGACTTTATATATGGTTAGGGTTTGTGGAAATAATTGCATCTCCAAATCTCGTAACCTTCTGAAGATCATAAAATATCCCCCACCACTTCTCTCTGTCTGTTTGTCTCTCTCTCTCTCTCTCTCTCTCTCTCTCTCTCTCTCTCTCTCATACTACTTTCAATCTATGCATTGGAACAAATATATGTTTCTTTTAAAAAATATCCAGGAGAATATAAAGCTGATTGCATGCGATCTGTTCGTGACAGAATATAGTTTAAAAGAATGTTGTTCGTTCGAAGCCATCAAAGTCTTTGATAACATTGCTCAGTGTCTTAAACACTTTATACGTTGATAGACCTGGCTGAGCTAATAGAGGACTAATCAACAATAGCTTGTTTTTAACATATATAGAGCGATTGTTAGCACACACAACACACACACACACACACATACACACACACACACATATATATAGACAGAACTCGTGCATTACAATCG
>NW_026345560.1:0-445 GCF_001194135.2 Octopus bimaculoides | reverse complement strand
GAGAAAGACTTCAGGCTGCAGATCGAGACTTCATCACTGACTCAGGTAATCATTTTAATTAAGACACAATTTGCTAACACACTTCGTTAAAGCTTTATTAGAACTATTTCAAACAGAAACTTTTATATTGGAATTTGTTTTATTTTCAGGCAGTATTTTTTAGACTAGAAACTTTTCAAAGATTTTACACCATTACATTACAAGTAAAAATTTTCATTTCCAGAATATAAAATATAGTTTGGTTATAACTATGTCAAAACTATTTGATGGAAATTAAAGGAATGGATATGTTCATCTAAGGATACACAATTTTAGGTAGTTTACAGTGGATTTCTAATTCTCAAGTGAAATTAATTGTTAGTTTTTTGTAAACTTATTTTTTGAAAAGCTTAGACAGGGAGAAGGGCCCTGCCAATGGCCCTTTATTTTTCCAGGGTCTGTGAGA
>NW_026345559.1:871-1316 GCF_001194135.2 Octopus bimaculoides | reverse complement strand
TATATATATATATTAGAAAGGACTAGAAAGTCCTTGGTACAGTGTTATATATTTGGATACTGTTATGGTTTAATGTTTGAATAAAAATACTTGCTCGTCTGAAAGCAAGTTGCTAGAAAGCAGCATATTTTGTTTATCTGGTTGGACACTTGCTTAAACACAGAGTAGTGTTAACAATTTGTAACAGTAACATAACACATATTAAATTGACTTTTTTTGCATTTGTTCAGTAACCTCTGTTCACTTTGCTCAAGGAAATTTATAACATAAATGTGATCAATTTCAAGTTTGGCTTCCAGCTTCAACCATACCAGAAACTGGCCTTCTCACACATTTCATAGTCCTTCAAGAAATAATTTGGATGGAACTTTAGTGCTTGTTAATCAAACTATTGATGGACAAATAAATGGAGCAATTTTTTTTATATTGGTGTATCAACACGTAT
>NW_026345559.1:473-861 GCF_001194135.2 Octopus bimaculoides | reverse complement strand
TTTGTGCCTGTTGACATGTTCATATATTAATACATCTAGAGATATACTTTATAGAAAAATGAACATAAAAATTATAATAAACAGGAAGTAAATCAGTGAGAGGATCAAATTGGTGCTTCAATCTTATATTTTGTTTAATGTATGCACACACATTATGTGCATAATGTCACTGATTTGCAAGAAATACACAGCCAGAAATATTTTAATGGGCCTCCTAAGCTTATTGCTTATAGTAAAATAGATAGCAAATGTGATCAAGAAGGAGAGTGGGAATAAGATAAAAGAATGAAAAAAAGTGAAAATATAAACTGATTTTTATTGTTACCAGTGAGTGATTGTTTAGTCAGTTCAAGGCTTTGAAATATTGTTCTGAACTGCCAAGATCACA
>NW_026345559.1:0-440 GCF_001194135.2 Octopus bimaculoides | reverse complement strand
ACCAGTAATATAACAAAGTTCATGCAATACTGTTTATTTGCCTTCCATTGTATAATTGAATAGGTGCCTTGTAATGTTTTATGGAGTTACCTATTCTGTATCTTAGCCTAAATATTACAGGATAATTTCATATGAGTTTCAGTCTATATTTGATCATTCAGAGAATTTCTTAATATGTTTCATATCGATATAAGGCTGAGATAATTTATTTTATTAGTCTGTGAGTAAAAAAATACTGCAATGCAAGTATTTTGAAGGGTAAGTGGCTCTCTTACATCAACCTTCAAGAAGCTTTAAGATCATGTCGTGGATAAATACATTGGTTGTTGGTTCTGAGGAAGTTTAGCTGAATATAAAGTAATGACTTAAATTATGTTAATAATTTGGGATCATTTACGGAAAACAAAAGTGCTACATAAATATAAGCATCCATTAATGTA
>NW_026345558.1:0-266 GCF_001194135.2 Octopus bimaculoides | reverse complement strand
ATATATTTACATACGTGTATGTATTGAAATCTTATGTATCTAGACAAAGCGTCTTTATTTGGATCTCTCATTGCATGTGTGTATGTGTGTGTGCATATATGTCTGTGTGTAAGTGTCACTTTATGTATACATATGTATAATTATATACGTATACATATAATTCATATATGCTTTATATATTTATACATATACACATATTTTACATATATATGTATGCGTGTGTAGAGGTATTGTATATGTATAATTATATGCATATATATACCTAT
>NW_026345557.1:0-574 GCF_001194135.2 Octopus bimaculoides | reverse complement strand
TCTCTATATATATATATATATATATATATAGATAGATATATACTCTCACCTATACATAACTCATTCTTCTGTACACACATCGTTTTATCAGTTCCTGCTCTAAATATAATTCAGCTTGTTTAGAGGCCAGCACAAGGTAATAACGGCATCACTAATAACAGTTTCACCTTCCCCATTTTCACTGCTTCCCACCCACCCACAAGCACAACAACAACAACAACGATAACAACAGTAATAGCAGCAGCAGCAGCAGCAGCGGTAGCAGCAATAACCCCATCTCCGATAGCAACCCTGTCAATGCTTACCACCAAAGGACATCAGCAGCACCACCACCACTACCAACAATGCCAACAGCAATAACCAGAGCTGTAATAATAGCTACAACAAAAACAATAGCAACAATATTCCTCAATAATGAGGTAGCCAGTAGTGAGACCGATGTGACCGCTTGGTTTGCTAGAAATAGCAATCGCATCTCCCTCCAATCATCTATTACTCTGATATATGCCATTTATTTACGAGTGTTACTCTTTTACTCGTTTACTTGTTTCAGTCATTTGACTGTGGCCATGCT
>NW_026345556.1:0-329 GCF_001194135.2 Octopus bimaculoides | reverse complement strand
GGTGGTGGAGGTGGTGGTGGTGGTGGTGGTGGTGGTGGTTTGTAATGATGCGTTTTCTCTCGCTGTTGATAATGATATGTTAAAACTTACACAGACGTTTCAAGTGTTTAACGGGGCAATTTATAATAATAGGTTTATATATTCGTGTCTGTGTTTATAAATATATACATACGTTTGTTTGTGCGTGAGCTTCCATAAACACATGGAAACTCATTGATACATACACATTCACACACACAAACTCACACACACACATGTATATATATATATGTATATATATACATATATATATATATAATATTAGGGATAAAATCCAAAATTACAGGTAA
>NW_026345555.1:0-633 GCF_001194135.2 Octopus bimaculoides | reverse complement strand
TACATACATACATACATACATACATACATACATACATACATATGATATATGTGCATATGAGGGAGAGACCAGACAGAGAATTGAAACATAGTTGACTCGACAGATATATAGATAGTTACATAGAATCAGGGTAAACATGTATTTACATTACTGAAAACACATACACATCTATGTATGTATGAGCGTACGTGTATGTTTAAAGATATATTGAAATTATTACAGCGGTCGTGCGATGACACACCTTATATATGTTTATCGGTGCTTTCTGGTTGTTGTACCTGAAGAGTTAATAATAATCGAGTTTGATTGTTATTATCTTGTAGGAACCTGATCGTAGTTTTTAGATAGTTCATATAAACAGATATCTTTGAAACCAAAAGCTATTTTGTTGCTTAGAAGAACGTAAACAACGCAATTAATTCCACTTTTTGACTTGCTATCAAAGTCTCAATATCAGAAAACTGGAATGAAACAGAACGAGTTAGGTCGCTTTCCTCAGTAATCGAAATCAGTGTGAAGTAAGACTGAATTATATAACTTAAAATACTTTCTCCGGGGGATTTTCCGATATTTAAGCGTCTTTCAACTGTATGTAAGAATTGATACCCATACACACACACACACACACACACA
>NW_026345554.1:0-210 GCF_001194135.2 Octopus bimaculoides | reverse complement strand
GCCGGAGAACTACGGTGCTTCGTCCCTGCTCTTGTTTTCAACGTACGCTCGTTCTGCCGGAGAGCTAATGAGCTTTGTCCGTTGCTCTTTTTTTCAACGTACGCCAGTTCTGCCGGAGAGCTACGGTGCTTCGTCCATTGCTTTTGTTTTCAACGTACGTTCGTTCTACCAGAGAGCTACGGAGCTTCGTCCGTTGCTCTTGTTTTCAAC
>NW_026345553.1:0-315 GCF_001194135.2 Octopus bimaculoides | reverse complement strand
ATATATATATGTATATATATATACAGAAACACACGCATATACTCACACATGTACATACATCTACACGTACACATATATCCATGCATATACGTATATACGCATGTATACACATACATGTGCATGCGTGAACACATTAACACGTATGCACACTCACACATACATCTATGTATATATATGTGTGTGGTTACGCTTTTTACCCATCACCTCCTCGGGTCATATAAATTTAATATCTACTTAAAATTTACTGAAACAGCTGTAAAGGATTATGATTAATTTGCTGTTAATAATAAACAATTATTAACTTCCCAATCTCCA
>NW_026345552.1:0-297 GCF_001194135.2 Octopus bimaculoides | reverse complement strand
ATATATGGAAGTATGTATACACATACATACATATATTTATATCGGTATATGATACGCCTCTTGTACTTGTGTAGGCATGTGTGTTTTTCTTTGTCTGTGTATGTATATGCATGTCCTTGTATATCTATATGCGTATACTGTATATGTATGCATGTAATATTGTATGTATCTTTCTTGTATATATGTTGAGGTCTGTGTGTGTATTTGTCTACCTTTTCAAACCCCTTCTACATCTTTTTTCTGCTCCTTTAATTTATTTTGATATTTTTGATTTTGCTTTTCTTTCACCCTTTTTTA
>NW_026345551.1:0-492 GCF_001194135.2 Octopus bimaculoides | reverse complement strand
GTGTGTGTGTGTGTGTGTGTGAGTGTGTGTGTGTGAGTTTATATATGCTTGTGTGTTTGTGTATGTATCTAAAAATTGCTATTATTTAAGGTGTCGCACAGTATCCAATATCGTGAAGTTGTTGATTAAAAATATTGTCTACCGGGGTTTGATCTGTCTGTCAAGTCACAACAAGGACCTCAGACAGACAGTACTTAACGCAATATGCGTGCAGTTTCAACCAAGTAAAGTCGATTTTTATAATACACTTAGATTGTAGCGTATTTCTAAAGGTTCCAGATGTTTCTTCAGGGTGGGTGGTATTGAACCCAATGCTCACGGTGAACTGGCAGAATCGTTAGGACTCTGGACGAAATTCTGAGGTCGACTTTGCCTTTCATTTTCTCTGGGTCGATAAAATAAGTACCAGTTGAGTATTGGGATCGATGTAATCGATTATACCCTCCCCCAAGTTTCAGGCCTTGTGCCTATAGCAGAGAGGGTTGTTATTAT
>NW_026345550.1:0-610 GCF_001194135.2 Octopus bimaculoides | reverse complement strand
GCCTCAGGCCGACCAAAGCCTTGTGAGTGAATTTGGTAGACGGAAACTGATGTGGTTGGGAAGCAAGCTTCTTGTCACACAGCCACGCCTGCGCCTATCATGACATTTCAGAGCAAAGCTGATCAAATGTAAAATTTATTCGACAGACATTTGACATACCTGATATTTCGGTTGTATTTGGGGGTTTAATAGCCTCCCCACCCCATCTCTTTTATTCATTATGTCTTTAGTTCATATCTTAGATTGTGCAATCATAAACACCGCAATGTAACTTGATATAAGAATCATGAGTTCAGAATGGCAAACGTCTTGTTGATATTGCACCATTTTCAGTTTTCCGGAAAACATAGCTACATACCCATACATAACGTTTTGCTGGTGTGAAAAGTTTGTGAGAGCATTTTATATGCAGCTTGTGCGGTAGAATATTCCCTGCAACAGCTGTCATCTAGAGATCACACAGGTTTCAGCATCTACTTACAGTACCGCTCCTTCGAGCGCAACCAAGCAGTATTGATCTTACCCCAAATGTCCGTGTCGTTTTCGCTCTTAATGTACTCATCTATTCTTTTACTCTTTTACTTGTTTCAGTCATTTGACTGCGGCCATG
>NW_026345549.1:0-334 GCF_001194135.2 Octopus bimaculoides | reverse complement strand
ATTATTATTATTATTATTATTATTATTATTATCATCATCAGCATTATCATCATCATCATCATCATATACATAATATTGCTACCTCGACCTTAGCGAAGACGGAGGTATTGTTTTCAGTTGTGTTTGTTTGTTCGACCGTGGACAAGATATCTCAAAAACCGCTTGATGGATTCGACTGAAACTTTCAGGGACTGTTGGCCTCGTGATTGGCACGAACTGATTATATTTGGGGATCGATCTGGTACCGGACATCTAGTCTCGATTATTTTTCCTGTTTGATTTTGTTCACTTAATTTTTGAGAGCGGTCGGGTTCATTTTTAGTATTCTTGTTTG
>NW_026345548.1:4598-7385 GCF_001194135.2 Octopus bimaculoides | reverse complement strand
ATATATACACCTCTAATATCCCTACCTATACCTGCCAAAACATGCCCTCCCTCACACACACACATGGACGCACACATGTATTTATATTCCGAGAGAAGTAACATTGGCGTTATGGTTCTACTACCCACTAAGTATATTTTCTATTCAGCATTAGCAATGTCTCTTTTATGACAACAGACTCACGTATATCTGTTTTAAGGAAGAGTCTCTAGGGTGTTTAGACACGACATCGTAGACAGAACATATCGGAGACGATGCTGAAAAGTTCTTCGCTTTGGGTAAAAGAAAATATAGGAGGATCAGTTAATTATGATTACGCATGTAGCATGTTACCCCTAAAACCATCTTAGCAACACCGAAGCAGGCAATTACAGGGAAATTGTTGAGAAATACTTTGGTCTTTTCATTTGCTTGGATGGAAAATGACCATTAACATACATTTTTTGTTTAGTCACCTGGAGCAGTTTCCGCAGAACGTGGGAGATGTTGGTGAGGAACAGGGAGATTGATCCCACCAAGGTATGAGGGTAACAGAGGAGAGATATCAAGGGAGATGGGATGTGAACATGATGGTTGCTTACTGTTGGTGTATAAAAAGGGACACCCAACGCTAAAACATTCGAGGATGTCTAGGAAACAAGGATTTTTTTTTTCAAAACGACATGAGACTTTCTTTTAAAGATATCATGTTATATGCGTATAATTTGTAGAATTTTCTTACCCTTAAGATTCTGAATGTATTTAATTGAAGGGCTCTGGGCCTCCTTTTGTATTTTCTTTATTGTATGCATACATAATCCCTATTTCTAGGCGAAATTATGCTACAATTAAACGATCTATGTACAAAATCAATTATATTCATAATTCTACTATATTTAAGCAAGGAAAATGTTGTAATGAACTATTCTTCACACTTTGACTTTCTGCTGGAAAGACCAGGACATAAAATCAAAGAAAACTACATTCTTTCGTAAAACAAAAATCAAGTTAGAGTCTATACCAAGGGTGAAAACGAATTCAGTTGGAAAAGGGGTTTCAGAAGCAATTATCTATTTTAAAAAAAAACTTCTCTCACGAACTCACTACAATCGTCTTCCTTACTTTTGCTCGCAGATATTCAATCGACTGAAGTTTCTGTCAATCAGCCTGTTTTGAATATGTGGGCCGCTTCCCTTTCCTTCTTCGTAGTCGCATGTACAATGTTAACCTCAAACCTTGTTTGAGACACAATCGTATAAAAAAACATCATGTGGTCTGTTTGATACGTTGATGTATATACAGAAACGAGCTGAATTCGAACTTGAAACTTTTACTGACACATATATAATTAATGCTACATTTTTATGTAATTTTTTAATCTATTTGAGCTTAAATAAATACAACCATCTATTGAACCTAGGACAGCACGGATTCTCCTGACTGTTGAGTTTTATCGAACTTATCGATCTAACATTGAAACATTTTTTGCTGCCCAAACATGAATTTCTGAATCCGAGTGCGAATCCTATGAACAATAATCAACATATGAATTAATTCAACGAACTAACCCCATCTGATGACTGTCAGTCGATATGAGTGTGAACCTCTTAGAAGTAATACTGTCAGCTTGAACTAAATTAATTTACTGAACTGAGTATTTTCTCTAACATTTTGAGTTATCTATATTGCTTTCAAACTTCGCTCGCGTGCCGACATACCATTAGATACGGTGCACTATTACAAATCATACAACATAGATCCTAGATTTCAAGCTATGAGTTGAAAGTGGTTTAAAACCGAGCGACATGTCTACAAAATCCATACTCGTGGCTTCCTTTTAATCTTGTCTTTTTCCAAATGTCTTACTGATAGAATTTTTCATTACACATAAAAGTTATGTTTCCTATAACAACGCAAAAACAACCAAATTCCGTTTAGAATAAAATCAGTATTACATCTAATACATATATACATACATTCGTACACACACACGACGGGCTTCTTTCACTTTCCGTCTACCAAATCCACTTACAAGACTTTGGTCGGCCTGAGGCTATAGTAGAAGACACTTGCTCAAGGCACCACGCAGTTCGATTGAACCCGGAACCATGTGGCCTGGTAAGCAAGGTACGTATGACAAAGCCACTCCTATCGTAACACTTTTTCGAGCCGATCACATTGTGTTTCCTCCATTTATGTTTATAACACAAAATGGAGCGGAAAACTATTCCTTCATGTGAAAGCCTTGAAAAATTGTTAAGATTTAACGATATTTTCCGAACATGAAACCATTGGTAGCCTTAATACAAATAAAGAAGTTTTATTCACCAATGCGAGTTTGAGCACTCATTGTACTTGTTCAACATTCACGCCAATATGTATATACACACGCAGACATGTGCCTCCATATAGACACACACACACACATATTTATGACCAGATGTGACCTGGAACAATGACAAAAACAGTTCGGTCTCTGGAAAGAGAGAAAGAGAATCACAACTCAAAAGAACGATGCTGGATGGAATAGTTTGGCGTAGCTTCGTTTTGAGTAGACGAATGAAAACAAAATATTCGTTAGTTTCCGTGAGCACGTGTTGTCCTGTCAACCGCGTGCTAGTTCTGTTTGACGTGTCGAAGTAGAAGAGGAGGCTAATGAGTGTGTGATTGTATGTGCTTGTTCTTATGTGTGTGTGTGTGTGCGTGTGTGTGTGTGTGTGCTTGTGTGTGTGTTTGTGCGTGCGTGTTTGTGTGCGTGTGTGCGTGTGTGTGTGTGTGTGTGTGTGTGTGTGTGTGTGTGTGTGTGTG
>NW_026345548.1:3025-4133 GCF_001194135.2 Octopus bimaculoides | reverse complement strand
GTTGACAGGACAACACGTGCTCAAAGAAATTACCGAAGATGTTTGTTTATAAATTATCGACTCAATACGAAAGATAATCAATATTTTTATGGATTCTTTATTGACAGGTAATACTTGACCAATGCAAATCACTAGTGGTGGTCAGCTGGACTGGGTGAACGTGAACAACAACAACAATAGAATCAATGGATATCATGTGCTGGGGTTAGTTCTGCTGCCTCAGGCGGATGAATATGGCCAAGGCGTCTGCTAATCCGAAACCTGTAAGTAACAATAACAACATCAACAAAAAAAGGGATTCAGATATATCGTGGAAAGACTTTATGCGTGGTCATTCGAATTACTAGAAATGGCAGCCAAGTCTCCACATAGTGAAATGGGAAACATTCAGGTGGTTCACGGTCAGAACACCTTTGAATCAAAGCTGATTGGCTGCTGAACAATAAGTACAAAAATAACTTCTACAATTACTACTCACATTGATATATATATATATATATAAGTTCAAAAAAGGAAAATGACAAAAAAACAACAACGTGAGGACGTGATACAGATTGTGTTACTGGACGCTCGGGAAGATAGATAGATAGATAGATGGATGGATAGACAAACAGACAGATAGATAGACAGACAGGGAGATAGATAGGGAGAGATAGAGAGAGAGAAGCACACATAGACATAAAATAAAAGCATCACTTACCGTTGTTCCAGATGACTTTCGATTTTGTATCAGAATATCGAATTGCTGGAAAATGATCCATTTTATCATATTCACAGTAATTTGCAGTTTGAGTTACGGCTAGCCAGCCACTCTCAGTTGAACAGCCACCGTGGTTCGTTATATAGAAGCGACGTACACCTCTGCAGAGTTAGAAAAGAATTTGTTTGGGTTTCAGAATGAGAAAATATAAGCATTTAATGAATATACCATTATGTTTGATGTACACATTTGAATTAATATTTAATTAAAATAGCCAATTGTGTATCATATTGAAAGGATATACACACTGTCGATAGGCTAGTTACCTTAGTAACATATTCTCTGAGAGGACAATGAAAGAAAGATGTTATCTCAGGACAAATATTGCTGTAACTGGCCTGTCGAGAA
>NW_026345548.1:1029-2149 GCF_001194135.2 Octopus bimaculoides | reverse complement strand
AAGCACATGCAATGTGCAACAAGGTGGAAAAAAGAGTACTCAAATACCAGAGGTAGAGTAAATGCTTTATTTAAAAGCAGCAGAAATATAACAAAAAAACTGTTACTCTGAGTTTCACGTTCCCGTTCATCGGACAGTTTTGTTAGAAATCTAACAAAACTGTCCGATGAACGGGAACGTGAAACTCAGAGTAACGGTTTTTTTGTTATATTTCTGCTGCTTTTAAATAAAGTATATATATATATATATATGTTAGTAGCATGCGAAAAGTGCTTTTGCTACAATACGTCTATTCAAAGCGAAACAGAAAAATATATTTATAACATACATAAATCCTTTAATTAAGAAAAACTTTGGGGCAGCTGCGGATTAGTCATCCCATGGAGAACTTTTCAAGTTTGCATGAGAGAACCAGCTTTTACGGTTTGAATTTCGTCCATTAAAAACCATAGTCACGACAGCTGTTTGGTTTTTATAAATCACCAGCTTCACCTGAAAAATAAGAGCAAACATATAACAGAGACACATAAACAAACACACACAAACAGATCCAGTTAAATTGATCAAGCTAATTTAACAGCTAATTTATCGGTGGTTCTTACCCTAATGTCCAGTCCACATTTTCTTCATCTTTTCTTTGAATGTAAGGAAATAATAATAATAACAATAATGACAATATATGTGTGTGAGTGTGCGTATCTGTGTGGCGCAAATGCTGAGCAATTAGAATGAGTGCACAACATCACATTGGTGAATAAAAGTTCTTTATTTGTTTTCAGACTACCGATGGTTTCATGTCATGAATATAGCTTAATATCTTAACCTTTTTTCATGATGATCAAATGACGGAATACTGCTCGTCTCCATTTTGTCTTTTAATCCTAAATGGAGACCTACACCATGTCATCAGATTGAAAATTTCCTAACAAGAAACAAATGGTAGACTTAATGCACAAATAATAAATATAGGTGCAGGAGTGGCTGTGTGGTAAGTAGTTTGCTCTTCTACCACATGGTTCTGGGTTCATTCCCACTGTGTGGCACCTTGGGCAAGTGTCTTCTACTATAGCCTCGGGCCGACCAAAGCCTTGTGAGTGGATTTGGTAGACGGAAACTGAAA
>NW_026345548.1:0-282 GCF_001194135.2 Octopus bimaculoides | reverse complement strand
ATGTTTTAGGGTTGATATTCTTGTAAAAAGGGAATGTGTGTAGTATTAATATATGAGCAGCCTTTTAGTGTATAGGGTACTCAAAAGTCACACACGCAATTGAGTTCGTTAGTAAGTTTTTTTGTCTTTTTAAAACCTTTGGTAATTCTATTGGGACATTTATGTGTGGGCGGCAGAATAAAAAATCTCTTTGCTTCAACATGTACATATATTTGGGTGTGCTTTTGCGTGTGTGTGCGTGTGCGTATATGTGCATATATATATATATATATATATATATAT
>NW_026345547.1:0-2798 GCF_001194135.2 Octopus bimaculoides | reverse complement strand
ATGTATATATATATATATATATGATCAATGTATATGTATATATATATATACATTCTTCAATTAATGGAGTTGCATGAAACTATCGTACTGCATTACCTCTGGATATCCTTGTTGCTTATTTTGATTTTAATCACCTTACGTGTGTGTGTGTGTGTGTGCGCGTGTGTGTTTGTGTGCGTGTGTGTGTGCGCGCGTGTGTGTGTGCGCGCGTGTGTGTGTGTGTGTGTTTTAAGATTTGCGGTCAGCAGAAACGTAATCGTAAGCACCAAATAGTGGAACGCAGATAATCGTAGTGATCCGGTGAAGACCTGTGATTAATCATAAGTAGCCATTTGCATAGGAGCGCTGGATTTATTCTCATCCACCATACGCTTACGAAAATATACACAATATACAAGTTTGTGTGCGCGCGTGCTCGCGCCTAAATACACATATTCACACATGCATATATATATATATATATATATATATATATATATATATACATACAAATGTACACACATGCATATGTGCATAAATATATTCACACATATATATATATGCATTCTATACATGCAAACACTGGCTCACATACCCACGCACACACTACCAAAAGTTCATGCGTATATTCAATAAAACCGTGTAATATCAGAAGCAGAAAGAGCAACAACACAAGCAGCCCACACGGCAGATGTAGCAGCAGAAACCAAACATCTCGAAAAATAAGGGAACAAATACAAATGCATAACTGAAATATCACTAACAGTAACAACTGCCATAATTTCAATATAAAAACATAAACTAAACAAAGTAGTTTGAAGCCATAAGCAGCGACATAAACTCTCCGGAAACTGAAATGACAGCAATGCAATATGGCTGACACAAAGAACCCCTGTAACGCACAGCGTGATAATCACGAATAATGGAGTCCATTAAAGTTGGCCATTTTTTTTTCCTTTTTCTTCCACATACCACTTGTCAACTGATTAACGATGATTAAACATAAAACACTCCAATGTCAATGGGCTACAATTTAAATAAGTGTATATATATATATGTATGTGTGTGTGTGTACACGCATACATAGGAGTATGCATGCGAGAATCTCTCTCTCTCTCTCTCTCTCTCACTCTATATATATATATATATATATATATATAAATACACATTCACATTGAAGTGTTGAAATTACGCTTTCAATATTGGTTAATCACTGTTAATCGATGGATGATATTCACACAAAACAGGTCCACTAAGCTCTATTTCAGCACTATTCTCTTTGTGTGGGGGGGTGCATGTGTATGTATGTGTGTGTTAGCGTATATGTGCTTATGTGAGTATTCATATATTTGTATGTACGTAGGTATGTATGTATGAATGTATGCACACATACACAAGGTACGTGAGTTGTTAGTTCGTCGGTCGGCGCCATTTTAGGCGTAAGAGAGTATATGTGAGATGTCTCGCTTGTCTATAACTTCTTCCCATGTGTTTTTAGCACCAGGGACATTGAGAATATATTCTCTTATGCACAGACTGTTGCTAACTCACGAACTAACAACAAAAAGAGAGAGGGAGGGAGGAAGTTAAGGATTGGCATTAAGGGTAAAGTAAGGTGTATACAAAATATAGTGTCTAAGAATATAGTGTACAGAACTAACCAAGAGGATAAATAAATAAATGCATATATAAGGGTAAATAAGGAGACTGGGGGTAAAGTAAGATAATGTAAAAAGAAGAAAATAAAAAAGTAAAGTAAAATTAAAGGAATTCAAAGAGAATAGTAGGTGACAGTGATATTCTTCTAGTCTATAGGGGTTGGGGAGGAAATGTAGTGCTAAATGCTTGTGTCCGTTTTGGCTAAGGTCAGTGGCTGAAGAAATAGTTTTAGCAATAGGTGTGTAGGTAGTCGTGAATGGAGAGACTAGTTGAATGTTAAATTATTTAGGAATAAGAGTTGGAATTAAATATTAAGGGATTTATTAGGTTACGGTTTAAAAATAAATTAAAGAATTAATATTTATAATTAATAATTATAAAGTGATGAGGTAAGGGTGATAGAAGAGATACAGAGAGGTATGTGTTAATGATCATATAATATATATATATATATATATATATATAAGGAGTATTAGTTTGGCGCTCAGGAAACGTGCAAGAGACTTTTGACGTTTCGAGCCTACGCTTTTCTGCAGAAAGAAATGCGGAGAGAAAGCAGATGGAGAAAAGAAAAAGAAACGGAGGCGGAAAAAAAAACAAAAAAAGAATGTGTCTAGATTGTGTGTGTTTGTGTTTGCGTGTGTGTGCCCATACATGTATAGATATGATTATATACATACATTTATTAATATATATCAATGCATATACATATATATATATATATATATATATATATATATATATATATATATATATATATATTCATTATATATATTTGTATATGTATATACTTACATACAGGCATAAATGCCATCATACGGCTGATTATATATGTGTGTCTATATGGGTATTTTTGTACGCAGTAAATCATCTACGTTGTTATTTTAGATATAAAACTTCATTATATTCTACGCACTCACGTTCATTCGTGCATTCAAAAGTCTATATAAATTACATACATATACACTTACATTCATACACACACACACACACACACACACACACATATATATATACACACATATACACGTATATATATATATGCATGTATATGCATGTATATGTGTATATATGTATATTTGTATATATATACACATATACATATATATATGCATGTATATGTGTATATATGTATATTTGTATATATATATATATATATA
>NW_026345546.1:0-352 GCF_001194135.2 Octopus bimaculoides | reverse complement strand
GCTGCCCCTCTTTATTGCTGGCCCTCACCTGCTTCCAAGTAAGGCTTCATCTCCTCATGGCCAGGCATGTTTTCCATGGAAAATTAGAAGCAAATGATACTATATACACACACATATATGTGTGTGTGTGTATATCTGTATGTATGTATGTATATATACTCTTTTACTTGTTTCAGTCATTTGACTGTGGCCATGCTGGAGCACCGCCTTTAGTCGAGCAAATCGACCCCAGGACTTATTCTTTGTAAGCCTGGTACTTAATCTATTGGCCTCTTTTGCCGAACCGTTAAGTTACGGGGACCTAAACACACCAGTATCAGTTGTCAAGCGATGGTGGGGGGACAAACACAGA
>NW_026345545.1:0-271 GCF_001194135.2 Octopus bimaculoides | reverse complement strand
CACACACTCACAGGCACACACACATATACATACATACATATATATATAGAGTGTGTGTGTATATATATATTTACTTATAATATATATGCATGTATATATATGTATATATGCATTTTTGTATACATGTATGTCTTGTATGCATGTATGTATATGTATGTATGTGTTTGTAAGTAAGTATATATATGCATACATATAGATATACATGCACACTTACTCTCACACACACATTCGGACGCTCGCGCGCACACACACACACACACACACACACACA
>NW_026345544.1:0-402 GCF_001194135.2 Octopus bimaculoides | reverse complement strand
ATATATATATATATGTATGTATGTATGTATATGTATGTATGTATATATATTCTCCCAATCATCTACACACTTAAATGCATCTCCAGTTACAATCACATATATATTCCTATATATACATACATACATACACACACACGCACATATATATATATATATGTATTCATACATACATACATACATACATATATATATAATAACATATATACATGTATATATGTGTGTATAACTATATATACATATTTATATATAATATATGCATATAGGTAAATATATATATATATGTATGTGTGTATATATATATTAATTCACACACAAATCGCATAAACTCTCTCACACACACATACGAGAGAGTGAGAGAGAAAAAGAGGGAGAGAGAGAGAGAGAGAGAGAGAGAGAGAGAGA
>NW_026345543.1:0-284 GCF_001194135.2 Octopus bimaculoides | reverse complement strand
TAATAATTAATAATCATAATAATTAATAATAACAATAATTAATAATAATAATGAATAATAATAATTAATAATAATAATAATAATAATTAATAATAATAATAATAATAATAATAATAATAATAAATAATAATAATTAATAATTAATAATAATAATAATAATAATAATAATAATAATAATAATAATAATAATAACAATAGAGCGAATAATGGAGATATTCACAAAGCCCCTATCCATCAATGGCCTCTGGCTTGAAATCAGAAACAGAGGGGTTTATCATAGCAGC
>NW_026345542.1:0-217 GCF_001194135.2 Octopus bimaculoides | reverse complement strand
CGCACGCGCACACACTCACACGTACACATGCGCGCGCACACGAACGCGCACAGATACAACACACAACATATGGTCACATACAAACGTGCATTCCCTCACACATACACCACACGCACACACATCTATATAGATACATACATATATATTTGCGTGTGTACATAATCCTTTCTATTATAGGTACAAGGCCTGGAATTTGGGAGAGGGAGATAGTCGATTA
>NW_026345541.1:1659-2158 GCF_001194135.2 Octopus bimaculoides | reverse complement strand
ATATATATATATATATATATACTTAAACATTGTTACTGACTAGAAAGAAAATACAGATTGTAATGTAATGGCTGAGTAATATATTGTAGTGGTGGCGGTTGTGGTGGTGCTGATGGTGGTCAGAGTGGTGATGGCCATTGTTGTAGTAGTTGGTGGGTTGGGGTTAGAAAGTTGTCCTGTGGCTGAAGTTGTCATTGTAATGTCCTGTAGCTCGGTCCCCAAATCTCAAATAGTAGAAATAAATTGTATTTAGTGAACACAATATGTGGTTAAGTAAATTATCATTCGAGATTATGGTTGGAAGACAGAATTAGCAGAAGTACAGTAGAAATGAAGAAAATAACTCCAATCATGTTAAATATATTATTATTATTATTATTATTATTATTATTATTATTATTATTATTGTTATTATTATTATTTGTGGCCTTTCTTCATTTGATAATATCTAATCTCAACTGTGTTTTATTTTACTACTATTTAAACAAGCAGAGTGACA
>NW_026345541.1:0-462 GCF_001194135.2 Octopus bimaculoides | reverse complement strand
ATAATGAAGACAAATCAAGTTAATATATTTTGAAATTATTTAATATGCACATTTCAGGCCTGCATAATATATAATTGAAAATGCATCTATTATGTAAGATTTTCCTCAGTTAAAACAGTTCAAAATATTTTGAAATGTTTTAACAGAGGAAGGTCTTACATAATGGAACCATTTTCTTCTATATGTCATGCAAGTCTGCAAAGGACATATTAAATGCTTGCAAAATATTGTCACTATTCACTTTAAATTCATTATTGCAACTCATACAGCCAGCCTGATGCCAGTACAAACCAGTTCTTCCAGACTCTACTTATGTAGGTACTCTAACATTGATTTGGAGCAGTTTGCTATATTTGTCCCAAGTCAAAAATTCTGGTACTGTGCACCACTTGTTAGCGTAACACAAAATAAGTGTGTGTGTGTGTGTGTGTAAATATATATTCATATATATATATACATACA
>NW_026345540.1:0-309 GCF_001194135.2 Octopus bimaculoides | reverse complement strand
CTGAAAGAAGCCCGTCGTATATATGTATATATATATGTGTGTGTGTGTATTTTTGTGTCTGTGTTTGTCCCCCAAGCATTGCTTGAAACCGATGGTGGTGTGTTTATGTCCCTGTCAATTAGCGATTCGGCAAAAGAGGCCCATAGAATAAGTACTAGGCTTACAGATAATAAGTCCTAGGGTCGATTTGCTCGACTAAAGGTGGTACTCCGGCATGGCCACAGTCAAATGAGTGAAACAAGTAAAAGAGTAAAGAGTAATATATATATACTCTTTCTCTTTTACTCTTTTACTTGTTTCAGTCATTTG
>NW_026345539.1:0-395 GCF_001194135.2 Octopus bimaculoides | reverse complement strand
AGAATGCAAAATGTATGTGAAGCAGTCTTTCCCACCCTATCAGTTTTATCAACATGAAAATACATATAGATACATGCATTTTTTAAAATTCAAATTCATTTTTATGCAGAATTAGAATAATGCTATTTAGACTGTTTGAAATTTGGTGAGTGAATTTTAGAATTTCAATAATGATTTCTATTCTATAGATTATTATGTTTATGAAGGAAATATCAAAATACAATTTAATGTTTAGATTGTGTTCTCAGCAGGTAAAAGATAATATGTATACATATTATCTATTACCAAATTCCTATATAGGAAGAAAATTAGATGTAATGAGAGAAATAATAATAAAAATCGTTTTAAGGATGTAATAATAATAATAATAATAATAATAATAATAATAATAATAA
>NW_026345538.1:0-468 GCF_001194135.2 Octopus bimaculoides | reverse complement strand
TTTATCATTTTGAGTTAGAGAATAAGAGATAATCTAACAGTGGAGACACTATTCAACACTTACTCTAAAGAAGGTCATCAAGACCGTTTAATGTGCAGGGAAGGTAATGGCCTCAGTATTTTGGATTGCAAAAAGCATCGTGTTTATTGACTACTTTCAAAGGCTCTCACCATCAATGGAGAGTGCTGTACTGTGCCACCTTTCTAAGGCAGTTGCGAAAGGCTATCAAGGCCAAACGCAAGGAAAACTGTCGAGTATGTTCTTCTTTCATCGAAACAAATACTCCAGTGCACAAGTAATTGGTTTCGATGGCTGCTGTGTGTGATTGGCTTTGAACTGCTAAGCCACCCTCCCTACTTTAGTGATTTGACCTCATCTTATTATCTATATCCCCTACATATATATAAAAAAATACTCGGCGGATCTATTTTAAAACGGGGGCGCCAGTATTTTCTTAACGAAACACTT
>NW_026345537.1:0-531 GCF_001194135.2 Octopus bimaculoides | reverse complement strand
AAGTCGTGTTGCTATTTACTTTTTATCTTACATACATACATACATACATACATACATACATTGTATTCACAATGAAACTTAGATGAATAACTTCTTTAAAATAAGAAAGTCAATAACGGGGGTACTAATGTACGAAAGAATAGTTCATATATATACAGAGTATATGAATGTAGATATGTATACATGCATACATATACGTACATACACACATACATATACATATATATATATATTTACATATAGATATATACACACATACATCGATATTAAATATATATTATATTATATTATATATGTATTAAATATATATTATATTATATTATATTATGTATGTACACATACACACATGCACTCATATCGTTATACACCCCACTCAGCATTCACAAATAAAGTACAACTATAAATATGTATTTATGTTATATAATTATGTTCTGTACACATACATATATACACATACACATGTATATACATATATGTACATATATGTATATATACATAAATATATATATATGCACACACACAAACACACAC
>NW_026345536.1:173-1127 GCF_001194135.2 Octopus bimaculoides | reverse complement strand
AATTCCACGCATTTGTCTGCCTGTGGTTGTGCTTAATGTCTCACTTAGCGATGAGAAGAGTGATTTGGAGGTATCACTCCTCCAAAAATTGTGAACTTAGTTTGTAAAAGTTTGTTGTTTTCAAGCCATGATTTGAAAACTACAAATAAATATTGTGAACTTTGTTTAAAAAAGAAAAGGAATTTATTGTTTTCAAACCAAGTTTTGAAAGCTAATAAATTTGAAGAAAAGTCTTCCTCTTGCTTTGAACTACACCACGTGGAACTAGGCAAAGGATTTAATTTTTACAAGCAAAATGACGACTGCAGCGGAGCCGGGATCAAATCGGGCCGGAGTACCGTTGTGGCCTGAAAATTTGTTATTTTATTTATTCTTTCTGAACTGTAGTATTTCCTTTCTCCTTCTTTTATGAACTTTTTTTTAGTACGAACGGTTTATTTTATTTCTTCCGCTTTTTTTAACTGTTTTCTCTTTTTGCATGTTTTTAAAATTTTTCGTTGTTTAATTTTTATGTGGACATTTTTATCATGGCAGAGAACACAAAGAAAAATAAGGCCACTGCTGTGGAGTGGGAGATTATCCCACCAAAGAAGTGGTTCAATGATTTCAGGGAAAGAACGGTGGTGTTACGGACCTACTCTAGGTTACTCGACACCATTACGGTCTTTCACAAAATTGAAATTGAAAAAGAGTTGGCAGAATATCTGCCAACAATTAGGTTTATGGCAAGGGGTGTAAAATATGCGACGGTTAGGTTGCTATTTGACACCCCTGAGGTGGCTCGCAAGTTTGCGAGCCAGCCCTTAGAAGGGGAAAAAATTATGTTTCTTCCCACATACTGTGGGAAGAAATTAACTAGGGCTTGAATCTGTGGGCTGCCACCCGGTATAGAACCTGATTGGATAGAGGATACTATCCGACGGGGTCTGGGTGGCAGTGGAGCAAAGCTCTTAA
>NW_026345536.1:0-163 GCF_001194135.2 Octopus bimaculoides | reverse complement strand
GACGGGGTCTGGGTGGCAGTGGAGCAAAGCTCTTAAAGTGAAAATTTTACCTACAGCTGATTGAGTTGGGGCAAAAGCGGTTTTGACCCTGTGGACCCAATCAGCCAGGGATGTGGTATTTCCGGATTTTTTGAGGATGGCCGGCCAGAAATATCCGGTAATT
>NW_026345535.1:127-270 GCF_001194135.2 Octopus bimaculoides | reverse complement strand
TCGATCGTTCGTTCGTTCTTACATACGTACATACGTACGTAAATCCGAACATACGTGCGGACGTTCGTTCGTTGCCTCATTCGTTAGTTCTTTCGTACGTACGTACGTTCATTAGGTCATTCGTTCGTTCGTTCGTTCGTTTC
>NW_026345535.1:0-117 GCF_001194135.2 Octopus bimaculoides | reverse complement strand
CGTACGTACGTTCATTAGGTCATTCGTTCGTTCGTTCGTTCGTTTCATTCCTTCGTTCGTGCGTCCGTACGTTCGTTCTTACATACGTACGTTCTTTCGTTCGTTCGTTCGTTCGTT
>NW_026345533.1:0-510 GCF_001194135.2 Octopus bimaculoides | reverse complement strand
CACACACACACTCACATATGTATGCATGCACGTGTGTGTGTGAATACACACTCATACACGCACATATTTGCGAGTGTATTAAAAACACATATATTCATATAGCTATATATATATGAATCTAGATTCACACATTGACGATGGCGCGTCGGATGTGTGCGTCTGACGGCGGTCACACTGACACATACATGCATTCAAATGTATAAGCACATATTCACGAGAAGATAAGAAAAGAAAAAAGAGTAAAATTTACGTACTCACACATGTATGTGTGTGTGTCTATTTAGGGATATATGTTTATATGAATACATATATATATTATATAATATATATGTATATGTGTGTGTGTGTGTGTGTGCCTCTATCGCGCTCTCTTTCATATATATGTGTTTGTGTGTGTTTGTATCTCTATGTGTGTATGCCTGTGTGAGTTGATGTATTTATACTATAGACAGAAAGGAAGAAATAAAGAAAGATCGATTAATAGGACACACACACACACACACACACACA
>NW_026345532.1:0-263 GCF_001194135.2 Octopus bimaculoides | reverse complement strand
TTGAATTAATGTTTTCGTATTATGGAACATATTTCGGACTACACCCACTTCAGTATTAATAACGACAGTATTATCATGTCGAGTTAGAGCATTGAGTTACCTTATTACAAATACATTATTGACAATATAAGTACAGTCACAACGAAATAATTTACCTTTGAATTTTGATTATTGGTATTTATCAATACAACAACAATGTTAATAGGAGAATGCTCGAGTCGATTAAATTGATCAGCGAATTCATAAGTCATCCTTTTAAATTC
>NW_026345531.1:0-288 GCF_001194135.2 Octopus bimaculoides | reverse complement strand
CTTGCATTCTGAGCTCAATTCCTGCCATGGTCATGTTAGCTCTATTCTCCTGCATGTTGATAAAGTGCCAATCTAGAATGATTGACAGGGGGATTCATTAAAACGCTGGACAGGATGTTTTATACTACTTGTTTTGGATCTTTGCATTTGCATTCTTTGTTCAAATTCCACCATGGTCTGTTTGGGTGGTTGATGTAATCTGTCTCCTGGTTTAACACCAACACTTGTCTCTTGGGTGCTTTAACCCTTTGCACAAGACATATTTCCCTGACATCCATGCATCATATA
>NW_026345530.1:0-334 GCF_001194135.2 Octopus bimaculoides | reverse complement strand
ATATGGATATATGTATGTGATGTTTATATTTATATCTACAGAAATACACACATACATACACATACACATATGTACATACATATACATAGATACACACACATCTGTATGTTCTTTTATTCTTTTACTTGTTTCATTTATTTGACTGTGGCCATGCTGGAGCATTGCCTTAACAGGTTTTAAGTCGAAGAAACCAACCTTAAGACTTACTCTTTGTAAGCATAGTACTTATTCTAGCAGTCTCTTTTGCCAAACTGCAAAGTTACTGGTATGTAAACACACCAACATCAGTTGTCAAGTGATGGTAAGGAGACAAAGACACAGACACATAAATAAC
>NW_026345529.1:0-493 GCF_001194135.2 Octopus bimaculoides | reverse complement strand
TATATAAAGAGAGAGACAGAGAGAAAGAGAGAGTGTTACTGCTGAGGAATAGTCTATTTCATAAGTATATTTATGTGGGGTGTGTAGATGATTGTGTGTGGGGTTGTAAGTATGAGTACGTATGTGTGCATCACGTTGAGGAAAATATATTACTTTTCATTAATATACAAGAGCAGTTGCTGCTTAAGACGACTTCATATATGTGAACACATATATATTCATACATGCATAAACATGTGTATACATGTACTCACAAGCACACACATTTTTGTTTGTAAATATTTATACGTTAAACGATAGATATACTTGCGGGATTTCGAGTGTGTTTACGTGTATGCGTAATTTCTTCCAAATATATACAATATTGTCTCAGGGAAATGGAATGTTCCAAAATTCTAATCGCAAAACTAAGTATACGTAAGCAAACCATTCTCCTTTAATTTGAATATATATGTATGTGTCGACATATACATGTAGTTATATATGTACATAT
>NW_026345528.1:0-243 GCF_001194135.2 Octopus bimaculoides | reverse complement strand
TGAGTACCATTCTTGTTTTGAAATAAATGTTGAAAACTGTCTACATTCTAAAACTTAATTAATTCAATATATATATATATAAACCATGCTACAACACACTGCTCAACTCAATTTTCATTCGTCATTTCGTCATGTTTTTCTTTAACCCTGCAGGTCACCTCGATCGTACAAATCAAAAGTATTCTGTTCATATCTCTACAAAGCTTGTTTTTTTGTTGTTTCCTAGTCTTTTGTTTGTTTCTT
>NW_026345527.1:0-269 GCF_001194135.2 Octopus bimaculoides | reverse complement strand
ATATATATATATATATATATATATATATGTGCGTGTTTCTGTGTGTGTCAGTGTATATATGTATGTATGTGTGTGTGTATTATGCAATAGATATACACTCGTACTTTACAGGGCACGTCTTAATTAGTCTACATTAAATATTCATTATCAACGGTGCAAAATAACTAATTAAAAATTAATTAGGGCTAAGATAAAAGTCAGTGGATGAGAAGACGGACAGGCAGAATATCCACAACATGCAAACATGCCTCATCCATACACACACACAC
>NW_026345526.1:115-230 GCF_001194135.2 Octopus bimaculoides | reverse complement strand
ACATAGATACGTGCATATAAACAGAATGTGTGTGTATTGTGAAGGGATTACACTTTTGGTATATTGTCCTGTACTTATCTCTCGTCTGTTTACCTATTTTTCACACGTTGTTGAT
>NW_026345526.1:0-105 GCF_001194135.2 Octopus bimaculoides | reverse complement strand
TCCTGTACTTATCTCTCGTCTGTTTACCTATTTTTCACACGTTGTTGATGTCCTGTTCTTCATGTGTGTTATTTCATTTATTTTATACATACATACATACATACA
>NW_026345525.1:0-321 GCF_001194135.2 Octopus bimaculoides | reverse complement strand
ATAATTAATAAATTTTTCCCTTATGAGGTTTTTCACACTAACTACTTGATGAATTCTTATAAAGATTTTCTCCTATTTTTAAATTGTATGTATATATACACATATATACACACACACACACACACACGTATTTGTGTGTGTGTGCTCGTTCTGCTACCATCGCTTGACAACTGATGTTCATGTATTTACGTTCCTGTAACTTAGCAGTTCAGCAAACAGACCGATAAAATAAGTACTAGGCTGACAAAGAATAAGTTCTGGGGTCAATATATTTGACTAAAGGCAGTGCTCCAGCATGGCCACAATCAAATGACTGAAACA
>NW_026345524.1:0-323 GCF_001194135.2 Octopus bimaculoides | reverse complement strand
TGTCTTTATTATTATTATTACTACTACTACTGAGTTAGAGAGCAGCGCATGTCATCAAAGTGACACTAGAGTACAATTATACGAAGCCCAATATAGCCACCATGACTACCCGTCTGATAAGGGTACACCAGGCACATGCATCACAAACATATGTGCGCGACATGGTGATCTCGTATCAAGATAAACGGTGCATGACCTTGCAGGTGGGACCCAGTTAGAATTTTCTTCAGGTCAAGTAGCCCATCCCGCTCAAAAGGACGTCGAATCCTTTGTTTTAAGGATGATGAACAAAACACCCATGTTTCCGGAGGTGAATTATTCAA
>NW_026345522.1:0-404 GCF_001194135.2 Octopus bimaculoides | reverse complement strand
CCTGCTTAACACAAACTTTTAACCCTTTTTTTAAACCTAACAAAACTCTCGACTCTCATGCATCCTTATTTTTCCAACCATTATATACATGAACTACTATTGAACTTCAAAAGCTCAAAGACAATATAATGTATGGGTATATTTATTTTTTAATATATTATTGTTTTATATATTATTTTCTTCATTTTGTACTTCTTTGTAAAAAACATTTTCATTCTCCTTCTTCTTGATAATTTGCTTTCGTAATGAAAACCGGTTAGAAATCTTTATTAAAATATGCTTCCAGCTTAGCATTCTGCCTTTTTTTTCATTTTCCTATATATACATATATATACAAATATATATACATACATGTATATATATATACATATATATATACATATATACACATATATATACATATA
>NW_026345521.1:0-908 GCF_001194135.2 Octopus bimaculoides | reverse complement strand
GTGCGTTTGTATAAGTGTGTGAGCGAGTCTGAGCGTGTGAGTGCATGCATGTGTTGTGTGTGTGGTGTGTTGGGGGTAGGTGTGCTTACATGTGTGTGTATGGGTGCGTGTATTTTTTGTGTGTGGGTATGTGTGCGTGTAGGTAGGGGTGAGATAAAAAGTGGAAAAAAGTAGTGAGTGTAATAACAAGAGAATAATGGATATAATGTAAAGGGGACGAGGGAGGGGGTAGAAAAAAATTAAATAAAATTAAAAAAAAAGAAAAGTGTTGCAGGGACGTAAAGGGGAGAGTCATATTTATCTATTTATTTATCTATTTATCTATTTATGGGTTTCAGCCAAGTGGCTGTGATCATACTGGAGCACCACCGTGATTTTCCGTCTTTATGCTTTGCTCTCTTCACGTTCCTTGCATGGCTCCTCTCCTCCACCTGATATAGTCCAATCAAGAGTTTTGATGGCACATCTGGTGTATAAGAGAATTTGACATCGCTGCCCTAAACTGTGTCTCATTTCGAGCCATTGGTTCGTCTGGTATCGTGGAGAGGAAAGCGTCGAGTTTTGTCTTGAAGACCTCTATATCCATGTCTTGCAGATCTCTCAACTGTTTTGGCAGGGCATTAGAGAGCTGAGGTCCTCTGAAACCGAGGCTGTTGCAGTACCTCATTCTTATGTGAGATGCAGTGGACGGCACCCTTGGCGACCTGTGCGGGCATTCTTGTAGTACTTGATGCCAAAGTTTGGCACCAGTCCTTCCAGTATTTTCCATATTTATATTATTACATATCTCACCCGCCTGCGCTCCAGGAAGTAGAGACCTAATGCCTTTTGTCGCTGCCTGTAGTTCATCTGTTGGATTGTGGCGATCTTTTTTGTATAGTGACGCTGAATTGCCTCGAGTTCTGCTG
>NW_026345519.1:0-220 GCF_001194135.2 Octopus bimaculoides | reverse complement strand
AATAATAATAATAATAATAATAAATATACAACTATGTACGTGTATGTATGTATATATACATATGTGTGTGCGTGTGTGTGTGTATACACATACATATATACATACATACATACATACATAAATGCATGTGTATATGCATCTATGTATGTATGTGAATGTATGTATATATGTACGTGTATGTATGTCTGTTTGTTCGTATGTATACATATGTGTATATGTA
>NW_026345518.1:0-541 GCF_001194135.2 Octopus bimaculoides | reverse complement strand
GGCGGTACTGGCAACGGCCACGCTCAAAATGGTGTATTTTATGTGCGACCTGCACAGGAGCCAGTCCGGCGGCACTGGCAACAACCTCGCTCGAATGTCTTTTCACGTGCCACCGGCACAAGTGCCAGGAAGGCAACGCTGGTAACGATTACGCTCAAATGGTGCTATTTACGTGCCACTGGCGCGGAAGCCAGATAGCTGCTCTTGCAACGATCACGTTTGGACGGTGCTCCTAGCGCTCCACTGGTACAGGTGCCATCACAATTTCGCTTTCACTTGCCCCAACATGTCTTCGCAAGCCAAGTTTAGTGTCCAATGAAGGAGACGTTGGCATGGGTGCCAGTCGTCGAATTCAGTTCGATTTCGATTTCACTTGACTCAACAGGTCTTCGCAAGCGGAGTTTAGTGTCCAATGAAGGAAAGGTACACATAAGTGGGCTGACTACACCCCTGGCAGAGACCTTGGATTATGGGCTCACTTGGCTTGCCAGACATATATATATACATATATACACACATATATATACATATATATATACAT
>NW_026345517.1:0-365 GCF_001194135.2 Octopus bimaculoides | reverse complement strand
ATATATATATATGTAGGTGGTGCTCCAGCATGACCGTAGCTACATGGCTGAAACGAATAAAAGAATATATATATATTTATTTGTGTTTGTCTCAGTCTACTGACAGCGGCCTTGCTGGAGCACGGCCTTAAAGAATTTTTAGTCGAATGAATCGACACCCCATTACGCTTTCATTTTTATTTTAATTTTAACAGGGCATTTATTCTTCGATCTCTTTGTCGTTTCAGGAACGCAAATACACCAACACCGGTTGTCAAGTGCTGATGGGAACACACACAAACATACTCTCATATATATAGATATATATAGATATATGTATATATATTATATCTATCTATCTATCTATCTATCTATCTATCTATCTA
>NW_026345516.1:0-802 GCF_001194135.2 Octopus bimaculoides | reverse complement strand
ATGTCATGTACGTATGCATGTATGTTTTTATCTGCGTATTATGCATGAATGTGAGTTGGTAATACTTTGTCTTTCAAATATTTTATATTGCAGACATGACTGTGTTGGAAAGACATCGTATTGTATTGTTATAACAACTAATTAGGTGTTGGGACTCTGTAGCCGGGTGGATACCAATTGTCTGTAGTGTTAGTATCATTTGTAAATGTATTAGGAAATAAAAAGAAAAAGACAAGAGAAAACGGAAATACAACAAATGCCAACGTGGAGAAGAAATAAGAGGGGAAGAGTAAAAATTGAAAAGAGTTAAAGTGAAATAGGAAAGGGAATGGCTGGCTTAGCACGTCGAGATAGGAAGGAAGGAATGGTAATGTTTATATGCCAACACAATGTGGCAGTCCTATAAAGTACGAGATTACTGTTGTTTTAGCCTCAGGAAGGCATCTTTTCCAGCTGGCTATCGACAAACAGTTTGTGTTCGTATAGCATTTGCTATACGCTCCCATCTATCTCTAGTCTTACGTGAAACTCACAGACCGAGGTTTCTGAATGTTAACCTTCCTCAGTGTGAGACAACAACAAGCTAGTGACGAAAGCTCTCTCCACTTGCAAATACTATATATAAAATAGAATAATAGATTTTTCTGGAATCAGTTGTACTAAGACTTTGTAAAAGGAAAGTTTCTGACGCCTAATTGCATGAATAATCTCAGTTAATCATGAATTTTCAACCCACTGCATGGCATCTGTTTTATGGTATTTAATTTTTATTCAGTATGCAGGACGACCTCTAAGTTATTCT
>NW_026345515.1:0-408 GCF_001194135.2 Octopus bimaculoides | reverse complement strand
AAAAACACCTGAAAGCAAGTCATAGCCGAGCGAGACAACTCACATCAAGTCCTTTTCATTCGGAGCGACAGACATCGATGTTTCGTCATCTCTTTAACTTGTCAATGCCACATACTGAACAGGGTTTGCTGTGAGCTATCTAACCGGCTTATGACTATATACTAAATGGTTTAAAAGCCATCTGCTGGCATTACACCTAAAAACGCAGCCGCCCGAGGAACTAACAACACGCGTACTTCGTGTACATGCGTTCAACTTTGATTAAATACGTCGAGCTGAAATGGCGAGAAGAAAGAGCAAGGTATTTGCTTAAAAAGTTATCTGAGGAAACGCAGTTTGCACCCGTGATGCAAGACAATTGATTGTACAGCATCTCACCTATGAGGTACAATTGCGGAATGAGTCGAA
>NW_026345514.1:0-335 GCF_001194135.2 Octopus bimaculoides | reverse complement strand
TTATTATCATATTTAATCAATGATTTCCTAGCCATTTTAACTACATTTACCTCATCGTAAGTCATACCTACTTTCTTCATAGCAACAATTAGGGCCTTATTTAGTACAATTTCATTTATGGAAGAACAATAATTATCAATATCTATTTGAATAAATTTATACCTATTTTTATCATTAATACTATTAAACCAATTTAAAGTATCTACTGTGCAATTCTATAATTTAAGATAATTAATTCCATTTAATTTGTTAATATATTTATCTAAAATTATTTTATTTATTTTTATTTTATCTTCATTATTATTTTAAACTTAAACTTCGTTCAAATTGTATTT
>NW_026345513.1:0-227 GCF_001194135.2 Octopus bimaculoides | reverse complement strand
TTTATTTCTTTCTTTCTTTCTTTCTTTCTTTCTTTCTATCTTTCTTTCTTGCCCTCTCTCATTCACCTCCAAATTTGTTTTTCCCTGACAGACTCCATTTTGTTTGCTTTCTATCATTACAGCTACTGCTGCTGCTGCTGCAAACATTACTACTACTATTACTACTACTACTAATGTTGGTGATGATGATGATAATGATGATGATGATGATGATGATGATGACGATG
>NW_026345512.1:0-219 GCF_001194135.2 Octopus bimaculoides | reverse complement strand
TCTTAAAGGCTTTTTTTCCTCTTCTTTTTATCACTGATGTCATTTTTGTTTTTGTTATTGTTATTTTTGTTATTGTTGTTATTTGCTTCATCCTCTGCCCACTACCTCTCCTCTATTTTTTTTTTCTTTAATATATTTTTATTTTTACTTTTACCAACTTTTTGTGTGTCTTCTGAATTAGCTATTGAAGAAAATCAAATAATAAGAGTACAGATAAAA
>NW_026345511.1:0-400 GCF_001194135.2 Octopus bimaculoides | reverse complement strand
ATCTATCTATCTATCTATCTATCTATCTATCTATCTATGCGTGTATGTATTTATGTGTCTATCATCAATTTTCTCTTTCTCTTTTGTCTGTCTATCTGCCTACCTTTCGGTCTGACTATTTATCAACGTATTTATCTACCAATGTCTGTATTTATCTATTTATTTGTCTCTCCGTCTACCCATCCCTTTAGCTATCAATCAATAAATAAATCCTTCCGTCCATCCATCCATCATTCTAGCCAGCCACTCATCCATCCGTCGGTCCGTCCATCCGTCCATCCGTCCATCTGTCTGTCTACCTATCTATCTTTCTATCTTTCTATCTTTCTCTTTCTCTATATGTGTGTTTATGTGCGCGCACGCGTGTATGTATACATGTGTGTATGTATGCCTGTCTGTA
>NW_026345510.1:0-250 GCF_001194135.2 Octopus bimaculoides | reverse complement strand
ACATATGTATTATATATATATATATATATATGTTAGGTAGATAGACAGCCGACAATTGGTGATGGGGCATTCTGTATATTACGTGTCCTGTTTTCCATTTTTTTACTCTTGTTTTTGTGTATTTAACTCATTTGATTTCGTATTTTATGTTTACTATTGGTGACGGCTTGTACCTATATATGCATATATATGTATATATCTGTGTGTGTGTGTGTGTGCGTGTGTGTGTGTGTGTTTGTGTGTGTGTGTG
>NW_026345509.1:0-209 GCF_001194135.2 Octopus bimaculoides | reverse complement strand
AACAGTCTTTGAAGACTCATATTGTCGCTGAATGCTCGAAATGAGGACTAGACAGACAGACGAAAACTGATGAAGGGTCCTTTCTTTCTGCTTACTTGTCCTGTACTCTATTTGTTCTCAGTTTTCGTACTTCACTCGTTTTTCCTTCGTTTGTATAAGCTCTTAATGTTATTGTTATTCTTCATGTTATTCTTCATATTGGTACACAT
>NW_026345508.1:0-584 GCF_001194135.2 Octopus bimaculoides | reverse complement strand
AAAGACTTCCTACATGGATTCATTGTTTCTCCAGCCATAAAGTACAGACAAGAGAACTAGACATTCATATAAATATAAATATAAAAAATAAGAACATTTTTCAAAGAAATAAATAAACAGGTAAATATTTAATATGCCGTATTTTCTAGTGTATAAATATTGCAACAAAGGTTTTTCCTTTCCATTCTTTTAGCTTTACTCCGTTTTATAAGTCGCAATCCCTGTTTTTTTTTTCAGTTAAAATCAAATATAAAACAGTGGGACTTATACGCGTGTAGATACGGTTGGCGGTAGCATTGAAGCATATCGACTAAATTCCTGAGACAGATGATATCTCTCACATTTATTGTCTTATTTTATACGCTATAAAACAGAAAACAATTCTTTTTATGCAAATTTTGGCTATATTTAAAAGGAGGCCCGCGAAATAATTAACAGGAACTTTGCCAAGAGTACAACACAAGCTATTAATCAAAAGACTCAGTAAGAGAAACCCACATATTTAAGGGTAGGGATCGGTTAAAGTATTAGTAGCTGGTGGAGGCGCAATGGCCCAGTGGTTAGGGCAGCGGACTCGTGGTCAT
>NW_026345507.1:923-1825 GCF_001194135.2 Octopus bimaculoides | reverse complement strand
ATACATACATACAAACATACATACATACATACATATATACATACATATATGCGCACCCCCCAACAGACGGGCACGTTCATCATAAGCATCCTTCTCCTTTCCAATGAAAGCAAAAAAAATATTTAAGTAACTATATATAATATATTATCAATTAAACTGTCAACACGCATCCTCTTAAAAATAACAATCCAACTCCCTGACACCACATAACCCTTCATACAGCCCTTCCAATCAGTACCATGTACAGCATCTTGAAAATCTCAAGCATTCTTTATCATCACATATATCTAGAATACTGATTTCATTAGTTTTATTACAACCGCAAATCCACCCCTCAAACCTCAAGCTCTATAGTCATAAGTTATACTTCATACCCTCTACAAAATGACTCACTCTTGTCTTTGCGCTTATATTTCGTAGAACCGTTTATATATTTAAAGTATTTTCCATTATGTTGTTATGCTTCTTCGTTTATTTGCTTTTCGTTGTTGTTATCTATATATTTGCTTTTACTGTAAACCTGTAATTTTGTTCCACGGTTGGATTTTGATTTTGCGGATGTAATTTTCCTTCCAAGAAGAACACACACACAGATATCATTTCTCGACTGATGAAGCGTACCACGAAATTTTAATGCCGTTCACTCTCACTCACGCTTTGTTATGAACATTTATGAGGGGCTACTGGAAAGTTCCTGGATTTAAGAGGGTATTACAGAAGGCCTAGGTGGATGCTCAATCTGCTGAGATCTTTTACAGGGCTTAGAAAAATTGAAAGACTGGTGCAATAAGTGTGTGAATCTGATAGGCGAATATGTTCAATAAAATCATAATTAACTGAACCTCCTGTATTTTCTTTTACTCAAAACCGGGAATTTTTCAGCACCCCCTCGTATATATATA
>NW_026345507.1:0-535 GCF_001194135.2 Octopus bimaculoides | reverse complement strand
TATATATATACATATATATATATAAATTTAAATAACAAGAGTGAAAAATTGAATATTAATTTGATTAATATCAATTTAAAACCAGTGGCCTAGCATATTGAAAAATCTGAAGATTCAGAAAATTCTATTACATACATATAAGAGGGATGACCATTAAGTGGACGTCCATTATGCTAGAAGAAGACCACCTATGGTCTGACCACTAAGAAAAGATTGTTCTCAAGAAAATTCAGCAGACGCCAGAACGTAAGCGAGCAAGACATAGGTATATATAAACATTATTATTTCTAAATCTCTCAACGAGAGACATTCACTACCAGTACTCTGAAGTAAAGATTATTTGCCAGCATAATGTGGTAGACCCGGTTGGGACAAATGTTACTGTTATTTAACCCCAGGAAACATTAAAAGAGCGCAGGAATTTTACATAGTTTGAATAATCGTATGCTGTGTTTTTGGTGGTTTTGGCACATCACTAAGTCTAACTGTCAGTCTGTCTATCTATCTATCTATCTATCTATCTATCTATCTATCT
>NW_026345506.1:1675-1904 GCF_001194135.2 Octopus bimaculoides | reverse complement strand
TTATCAAGTCGGCCAATGTTTCAGCATCATAATGTTGAGTAGTTGGCATCGCAGCTAACTTTTCCAGGACCCTGCCGTTTTTCAAGTACCTAATAACAATTGCAAGATTTTCAGTATTACTCAAATCACGCGTTCCGTCACATTTCAGCGTAAAATAAGGAACATCAGAACATTTTATTTCATCAACCACGAGGCTGACAGTGTGTCTTCTCAACAATTCGATGATTTC
>NW_026345506.1:0-591 GCF_001194135.2 Octopus bimaculoides | reverse complement strand
TTTTTTTAATTTTTGTATTTCAAAATTAAACTCGTAAGAGATTTCAGCTCAAGCAATTTTTTTTCTCAAATTCTTCAAAGTTATGCTTTTTTAGTTAAACACAAAATCCATTCAGTATAAACTTTGTTCAAAGAGTAAGAAAAATTATTCAGTGAAAGTTCTCACCTGAAAAATTATTTCTGAATGTATATTTTGGGAAATTTCAAAAATTTTCTTTCCTTTTTCGTGAATAATAATCCTCTCTGACTAGTAGAAATAAAATGACTTTCTAATGTCCGTCTCTGTTCATATATATACGTGTGTAGTGATGCATTTGCTACCATAAATCTCTAACTACAGCAACGATTCTTCACATACTTTTCAACAGCAACAACGACAATCACCAGCACCACTGCCGCCGTCGCCACCACGACCACCACCACCACCACAACAACAACAACAACAACTGATCCAGCGTCAGCCACTCCTTAACTCAACCCACAGTTGATGACCGGGTCAGCAGCCAATTCTGCGACAGCAATTACAGCTACATTTGACCAGGTCTAATTTACCCACGTTTTCATATCACTAACTACTAAATCAAAAGAAATT
>NW_026345505.1:0-249 GCF_001194135.2 Octopus bimaculoides | reverse complement strand
CTTCTTCTTCTTCTTCTTCTTCTTCTTCTTCTTCTTCTTTTGTTGTTGTTATTGTTGTTGCTCAAGTTAAGTTGTTGCTGTTGTTATTTTTGTTGTTTTTAGATTTGTTGTTATTTTTGTTATTTTTGCCTGTTGTCGTTGTTGTCCTTGTTTTGCTCTTGTTGTTCTTGTTCTTTTACTTTTACTCCTCCTCCTTCTCCTCCTCCTCCTATTTCTTCTTCTTCTTCTTCTTCTTCTTCTTCTTCTTCT
>NW_026345504.1:0-226 GCF_001194135.2 Octopus bimaculoides | reverse complement strand
ATAAATCATTTCCTTACCATTTGTCTTCAAATCAAATTTTCCAAAGTTGTTGTTGTTGTCATAAAATGTCCAAGACAAACATTCATTCGTAACGTCTCGAATCCAAAGAGTGGAATCATTCCCACTCTGGGTCACTTGAAATTCAGTGGTGCTAGTGCACGTCTTGTCGCATTCGTATGTATAATTTTTACATTTCCACTCCACTGGTCTTTCCATATTTGGGAAA
>NW_026345503.1:10032-10336 GCF_001194135.2 Octopus bimaculoides | reverse complement strand
CAGGCAAACACTGCCAGTTATTCCCAAGGGGAATAGAGCTGATACAGTACACGCGTGTCTTAAGTCATCTGCATTGCTAAGACATTGTTACAATTGTGAGAACAATAAAACAGCTTTTTCAGGGCCACCTCACATTCTATTGTTACCCACTTCTCAGAGTGCTGCAATGCTCTAGGCAAGGCTTTCTGTCCAGTTGCAAATTGATTGGTTGGTTTTCAACTTATAGCAATCTTTCCCTCAATAATCATAATTCAGTAGAATCATCAACAGTACTTTAAAACAATTAAGCCCCGAGCAACGCCGG
>NW_026345503.1:4900-8901 GCF_001194135.2 Octopus bimaculoides | reverse complement strand
TCCTTCCCTCAAAATGCTGGTTTCGTGACAAAATTAGAAAGAACTATGATTAGGTATCACACATGATATTTAAGCTTGAAATATGATTGGTGAGTTATCTCTAAATTTATTTTCTTTATAGTATTTTCGAGCGCTGAAATTGTAACTTTTGTTTAACGGATGCATCCAGATTTCTACTGAAGAATATTCTCCCAGTTCTAATGAGAATTTTTCCCATACATATCTTCTATTAATTTGTTGTGTCTGGGGAGAGTCATTCTCTTTTGGTGCCTTGTAATTTAACACACTCACCAGTAATATATCCACTTGTTTCTTTTTTATTTTTCTAAAATTTTTGTTGCGTCTTGTAAACTTTTCATAATTTTGACTCTGTCTGTTACTCACGCTGCGCTCCTTTTTGTTTGTTTGTGTGCATGTGTGTGGATCAGTGTGCGTGTCTGCCTATACAGGCATGCATGTATGCATGTATGCATGTGTGTATGTATGTGGGTGCATATGTATCTATTTATGTGTGTGCATTTGTATGTGCGTATTCTGCATATTCATGTGTTTGCATGTCCTTGTTTGTGTGTTTTTATGTATGTATGCACGTGTGTGTGTGTTTGAATATGTCTGTGTGTACCTCTGTCTCCTTGTGTGTGCATGTCTGAGCGTGTGTTCGTGTGTGTGTTTTGCAACCATATAACGTGTTTGTATGTATGGATGTGTATCTCCATATGCGTGGACGTGTGTCTCTATATGTGTCCTTGTGTGAAGTAAAGTGCGTGTGTGTATATATATATGGTCATGTGTTTCAGTCTTCATTTGCGTATGTGTACTTATCTGTTCATATAACCTGTGTAACTATCCGTCTGTATAAATAAAGAAGTAGTTTTACGAGAGAATGTACTCGCCTCACCTATTACGTCGTACTTAAACGACCTGCTATAGTAGTCAGCCAGGAGAGGTTGTTGCCACTCCCATTAAAAGCAGCAAAGAAACTACAAACAATAAAACTCAAAACCGTAAAAATCAGTGACGACGACGACGACGACGACGACGACGACGACGACGACGACGACGACGACGACGGCGACTACAACAATGACAACACTAATACCAGTGTGAACTGCAACAACTCCAACAACAAGACCGGTTACGAAACAGCAGCAACAATAATAGTATAATCAGAAGCAATAAAGCTATCAACAATGGCGCTGATAGCTTAAGCAGCAAGAACAATAACAACAACTGTAACGTAGACATCAACAGCAGCGGCGCAGTTGAGACAACAACAACAACATCAATAACGTTGAAAATCCATAAAGAAGTTTTTAAAAATCATGCTTCGTGACCGTTACAAAGCAGGGGATCGTCCTTTTACTTGAAAGGTGAGTGCCATTAAAAAGTATAGGAGCAATATCGTTCACCCTGGGGTCATGTCACTCCCAAAAGGGAGAATGATGTGTACTAAGAAAATAACAACAATCTATAAGAGCAACAATCGCGCAGAAACAATGCTACGATTCTCTTCCTCAATCGAAGTAGAAAAGAAATAGTTGGAAGATGTGTAGCGTTCTGTAGTGTATATATCTCAAGGAATGCAACAGGGGACCGTGGTGGACAACCGTAGCAATAAAGAGGATGTGTGTAGGAGGGATACAACGATCTGCACCTTAGTTCGCGATGCTACCCTTAGATATGGGACATGTGACGAAAGTGAGGGTCGCAAACGTACCTCCTCATCTCATAGGTACCATCACAGGGAAGAAATAAGCATGAAATCAAACCCCAACAAAATAGAAAACTTATGGAATTCCAAGGTTTGGTTGTTCCAGAAGACGTGAATTGTATACCGAACTTTTTTTTCTATTTCGGAGATTGCAGGGCAGGTGCGGGTGGTGATTAAGGGTGGGAAACCCAGATGTTATATTTGTGGCAAAATAGAACACCCGAAAGGCTGCTTTACAATGGTGTAATTGAAAGCAATGACTCGCTCTTCATCGCTGCTCACAACTCAAAGCGGGCGGTAGCGGCACCCACCACAACAACTATGAACACAAGAGCTACAAAGCATACTTCCACTCAGGGAAAAGCGATACGGAAGATATCAAATGAAAGATCTTAGAAGACTCATAGAAAGGCCTCGAAAAAGTTTTCTGAGACATGACCGACATGTAGGTGATCTTGGATATGAACAGCAGGGAAAGAAACAGTGGGGCTCTGATATCTTCAAGCGTCTAAAGACCTTCCTAGAAATATCTCACTCCTTAGTGTTAGTAGATGAATAGATTGTGACAGTGAACGTATACAGATATTATGTGGGATTAGGAGAATTAGGCGCATTTCCTTTTTCAGTTAATTCCACACGTCTTATGCTTCAGTATTCTTCATAAACTGAGTGTGTAAATGTTTTTCCATACAAATTTGCTTCCGTGTTTCAAGTACTTCAGCTTTTGTTTCACCTCTTAGAATGTTTGCATTGCATACTGCTCTTAGCAGTTCTTCAGTACTTTCCTTAACATACTGATTGAAACTTTTCACTACCATGCTCACATAATCCGTCACACTGATCAAACTCCTTTCTCCGTATTTACATTTTCTGAACAGTTTGTCTACATCTGCCATTTTCATACACAGCCTTCTACATCGTTATGATTATCCGAGCTTTCCGATCTTATCAATATCTTGTAGTTCCTCTTTGTTCCAATTCCCAGAACCTGCCACATATTTCACAACTGATACAGCCCTTTAATTCATTACCTTTACAATGTTCCTAGAATTTAACTTAAATTTCAGTTTAATCTTGATCCTCCTGAAGTACTCCTTCGAAACGGTTTCCTTCATATCTTTCTTTTTGTTGGTATTTGATTCCAAAATTCCCAAATATTTTTATCGCTGACTTCTTCTAAACTTTGACTGAAGTCTTTGACTCTGCTTTATCCACCCCCACCCTTTCAATATCAAATAATACATTTATTCATACCAAATTCCATTCCTATGTCAAAATTGAAAAAAATCCTGTGTTCACAAATGGGTCAAGCTGATCATTTTTCCTACAAAGCTCTTAATTGTTCATATATTGTATTTGGTTAACCTTTTCCACTTATTTTCCCGAACTATATCCGGCTTTACCATGTCTCAAAACCATTGATTGAAGTTCTAGTATCAGAACAATCACGAGTGGTGAGAGATTATCCCCCTCAAATAATCCTGTTTTGATGTTCACCGTACTTAATGGCCTACCTGCAGATGTTAACTCCGGTTTCCAGGCTGTCATATTTCTTTTTAGCCGTCTTTGTACACTTTCTACCACTCCAAAAAAACACATATATTTCCCTATCCAACTATGAGGCATCATATCATAGGCCGTTTTATAATCAAGGCAGGCCACTCCTAGTCTCGTTAATCTCCTTTTGCAGTTCCTTAATATCATCTTGTCTATTAACATCTGATCTTTTGTCCCACTTGACATTCGTTTACAACCCTTCCGCTCATCAGATACAAATCTTTCATAATCTAAACATGTGTACATTTCGTCAGTTATTACTCCTGTCACCATTTCCCACATGATTGGTAAATATGCTATGGGTCGGTAGTCTGACACTTCATTGTACTTTGATACTTCCTTCAAGACTAAAATGGTTTTCCCATGTGCCAATCACAATAGAACACCGCCCACTCATTCATTATAGTGATGCCAGCAGTTGGTAGACCTTCCTTCATTATCATTGTCGGACACTCAACAAGTGCATGATCGACTGGTAGAGGGCTGGATACGTCTGGTGATATTCTAGGTAGCAGGCAGAGAATTTGGGGGTTTCCTTCACCAAGAACTACAGCCCTGTCAAGGAGACCGAGCTGTGGAAAGACGTGTCTCACAAATGGTGCCAACACACGTCCACCATCAAGAAATTGTTGCAGCTGTCACAACCTCAGCGTGTGCCTGCTTATTAGCTGGGAAAATATACCTAGGGCCCCACGCAGAAGCTAATACATTCGATAACTGTCAGACAGCTGGA
>NW_026345503.1:0-3289 GCF_001194135.2 Octopus bimaculoides | reverse complement strand
GGAAATATAACTCTGAAGGTAGATTATCCAAACCTGGTGATATATGCCCCTCACAGCAGATCAGCACTTCTGCCACTTCATCTGCTGATACTAGTTTCTCACCACACTCAGCCTCCCAGTCCAATAGTAGCGGCAAGGCATCGAAGTAACCCTTAAAGCCCGCTGTCTCAAGTATATCGCTCCTCGAAAACAGTTTGACGACGTGGTGCGGAAACACATCACACATTTGTTTGGAATCGGAGTGCACATGATGGCTGACTGAATTCTTGCTATAATGGTATGCTGTGCCTTCACTACACGGGCAAACAAAACGGTTTTTGAACTTGCATGTTTCAGAGGACGCAATGTAGTTCGGATAATGTAACCTTTATGTTTCGCGTCGAAGATAGGGTCGAGATCCATTATCACCGTTAGCACGCTGAGCGCTATCCTTCTCCTCTCCTATATGCCTCTTCTAAACTACTAACTAGTTTGTTTTCTATTTAAGCAATTGCGGAGTGGGGGAACAAACGCAGTCACACAAATACCTACATGGATACATACACGTATATACACGCACACACACAAACACACACACACATACACACACACACACACACACACAAATATATATATATATATATATATATATATACAACGGGCTTCTTTTCAGTGTTCGTCTACCAAATTCACTCACAAGGCTTTGGTAGGCCCGAGGCTGTAGTAGAAGACACTCGTCTAAGATGCCACGCAGTGGGACTGAACCCGTAACCATGTGCTCTGGAATCAAGCTTCTTCCCATATAGCAACGCCTGCACCTGTAGTTTTCTACAACAATTACTATTAAAACTAACAGATATCAATAACTTTTCTCTTTAGTGAAACACCATTTGCTTTTGATGATATCTCTCATCAAATCTTGCTTGACTCGTATTTTAATCTGATCCCTGGAACCTTTTCACACCGGAAAGGAAGTGTTCATCTTCCAGCAAAAGGATCCTTATTATTAGTCTTTTCTATGTTGACTATAAAGGTACCCTGTTTGTGTTTTAAGTAGCCAACGATCCCAGAAAGTGAACGATTTAAACTACACCTATCTACTGAGGGCATGCTAATAAGGAGACTGGTCATTCTCTGGATACATGAGCCTCGAGGTGTGTCAGCAGCTGCTGGGGAAGGAAATAACTTCTGACTACAAACAAAACAATGCAGCCTTTTTCTCTCAGTCATTATGTGCAATACCGTCCCGTTTTCGAGATGAATGAGGTCCAGGACTCATTTGAAAATTTCGGTCCTGCACCCCATGGCAGCTTTTGTCACCTCTATTGGGACGGTAGACGGTATCTGACCCTTGCTTCCTTACCCTTCCCAAAAGCCGGCACATGTCAAATCCCCGATGAAATCTTGGAAATGCGGACTTTTCCCAAACGGGATGGATACATAATGACCCTGCTGGATTTGTAAGGGGTCATTGCATGTTTCCTAGCGAGGGTTTCTGATTTAAAAAGCAACGAAATCGTGCCGCGTTGTCTGCCTCTCGTTACGTACTCGGTATCATCCATCGGTACAGCTTTAATATCTGCTTGAGCTATTGTTGCTATTTTCTTTGTCTCTGCTGAGATGCATCTGAAATGAACCGTTTTCTCTCCACTGCTGCAATTGCCTCTTTTGGTATGGATAAGTTGGCCAGGGTTTGCTCATGCAGGATGACGTTCCAGGCATGGGCCACCTTTTAACCTTTGTTCGTGGTGTATATACTGAATGTGTCCTTGTTGTTGGTAGTGGTAATATTAGTACTGTTGTTCTCGTTGGTGTTGTTGCTGATGGCTTTTGTCCTTTCTATTGTTGTTGCTACTGCTGTTGTTGCTGTTTGTTGTGGTGAGGGGATTGTAGGCACTTGTTTTGTTGTTGCCATTGCTGCTATCAATTTCTTCTCCACCATTGTTAATTTTACTATCCCTGCGTCTCCTGCTGGTATTGTTGCCGATTTTTTCCTACTGCTAATACCTGCCATTGTGTTTACTGCAGCCTTTATTGATTCCACCACCACTACCATCAATACTACTTCACCACAAAACTTTTAATCACCATCATTATCAGAATGATCAACCTCATCATCACTCTCATCATCAACATCATAGCACCATCGTCATCAACACTCCCACAATATATTCTGCCTCACACACACACCCAACATTATCGAAAATATAGCAATCTACTTGTCATCTTTACCATCTCCCAATTCTTTAGTCATAATGTTTAATATTCTCTCACACATTTGTTCCATAAATGTTCTTAACTCAATTTTATGTTCCAGGGATTTAACTACAAACAATATCGAAGAAATCAAAGCCGAAACCTTCCAAAATCTCTCCAGTTTAAAAACTCTGTATGTTGAATCAATCTCCTTTTATATTATTTCATTGACGATGTCTTTCTAAATTTGTAATGTCTTCCCATACTTTAATTTAAACTCCGACACTGGTCTTTCTACAGTTGCTTTTTATTGCTTGTGAATGTCTGAATGTTTATCTGGGCTCATTTCTGAAATATAGGATATATGGAAGCGTGATACTTGAGGGGAAACATCTTGTGTATGCATGTATATGTGTATGTGTATGAATGAGTGCATTATCTTGTGTATATATTACGTACAGTGTTTACGTCTACATAGACGCTAAATAACATACTTGAATAAGCTTTGTAGTTGTATATTTAACCCCAGATGATTCATACGCTAATATTTAAACAAATTCTTTACATGTTGTTGTTTTCTTCTTCTTCTTCTTATTCTTCTTCTTCTTCTTCTTCTTCTTCTTCTTCTTCTTCTTCTTCTTCTTCTTCTTCTTCTTCTTCTTCTTCTCCTACTTCTTCATCAACCTTTTCTACATATTTTTCAACATCTTTTTTCCCTGCTTGTAGTTCTATCCCATTTTTTCTCCGTTTATTTCTTCTTCTCCTCATTGTTGTTTTTCTTTGTTCTTCTTCTCCTCCTATTCCTCCTCTCATCTTCCCTTTCCTTCTTTTTCTTCATAAGCTTGTCCTTCATTGTTAAATCTCTGAACGAGTTATTAATAGTAACTGCACGATAAAGTGAAGTATATTTGCCACTTAAACGTGGCTGACCCCTAAGGGTGGATGTTACTGTTGCTTTTAGGGAAATAACCCTGAAACTCGGGTCCGTGCGTATCGCAGATCAAGATGGGAAGGATGACTTCCCTTTGCAAATCCCGACAGGGCACAGAAAGTGTGTCAATAGAAAGCTGGAGGAGATGTTCTCCTGGGGCTAAAAGCAACAGTAACATCCACC
>NW_026345502.1:0-265 GCF_001194135.2 Octopus bimaculoides | reverse complement strand
GACCAAAGCCTTGTTAGTGGATTTCGTAGATGGAAACTGAAAGAAGCTCGTCGTATGTGTGTGTGTATTCGTGTGTGTGTGTCCCCCAGCATCGCTTGACAACCGGTGTTGGTCTGTTTACATCCCCATAACTTGACAGTTCGGTAAAAGTGACTGATAGAAGTACTAGGCTTACAAAGAATAGGTCTCATAATCGATTTGTTCGACCAAAGGTGGTGCTGCAGCAAGGCTGCAGTCAAAGTGACTCAAACAAGAAAGAGAATAT
>NW_026345501.1:365-482 GCF_001194135.2 Octopus bimaculoides | reverse complement strand
TTAAATTAGAACAGATGGATACATTAGTATAATTATACCTAAAATCTCCATGTAGTTAAGGAGATAGGCAAAGAACATGTTGCCTCTACTACAAGTTAATAGAGCGAGATCGTTGCC
>NW_026345501.1:0-122 GCF_001194135.2 Octopus bimaculoides | reverse complement strand
CATGCTAGCATGGAAAGCGGACGTTAAACGATGATGATGATTCTGCCTGTCACTAACTTTATTTGTTTTTATGGGGTCAGTTTTAATTTTGTAGACTAGTTTATCAAACCTTGTATATCTAA
>NW_026345499.1:0-278 GCF_001194135.2 Octopus bimaculoides | reverse complement strand
ATATATATATATATATATATAAAGGAATAACAAAGATGGTACAGTCTCTTGTATGTACACTTTGGTCTCATATTTTGCGACATTATTATCAGGCCTTTAACAGTTGGCACGCCGGCTGCAATGCTTAACTGCAGTACTGAGGCGTTTACGTTTTTATTGATAAGCTACATGTTTCAGCTTATTATGAATGTAGTAAAAACAACACAACTACATCTGTACATAATATATAATATATGTATGTATGTATGTATGTATGTATGTATGTACGTATGTATGTA
>NW_026345498.1:0-306 GCF_001194135.2 Octopus bimaculoides | reverse complement strand
TGTTTGTTTTCGTTCAGTTTCCTTGTATATCTCCACTGTCCTGTTTTTGTCCCCAGCTTTGACCTTCCTTAAATCCAAAATGTTATTTTGGAATTTATGTGAGCAACCGTCTTTGAAGATTCATATTGTCATTGAATGCTCGAAATGAGGAGTATATAGACAGACAACAGCTGACGAAGGGTCGTGCTCTGTGTTTACTTGTCCTGTTTTCCATTTTTTCACTCGTTGTTTGCGTATTTAACACGTTTGTTTTCGTACTTGATGTTGTTTACACAGTTGGTGACGTACCCATATAAGCATATATAT
>NW_026345497.1:0-247 GCF_001194135.2 Octopus bimaculoides | reverse complement strand
GTGTGTGTGTGTGTGTGTATTCATATATATATACATATATACACATCTACAATATATATATAGGTAGATATTGTTCGTAAATAGACACATATCTAGACATCAATACATAGAAAAGTACGTATATATATTTGTACAGATCTATGTTTAAATGTATGTCTTTATACACAAACACGTATATATGTAAATATACATGTGTCTATGCATACATACATACATACATACTTACATACATACATACATACATACA
>NW_026345496.1:0-373 GCF_001194135.2 Octopus bimaculoides | reverse complement strand
ACTTTTGCTCCTCTAAGGAGTCTAAGTCTGTAGATATTCTATCAATCTAAAGGGCCTTTTCATTGTGTTTTATCTTCTGCCCAGATTTTATTCCAAAATTCCTGCACTTCTTCTTTTGATGGGACAGACTTTATTGTTACTGGTGTTTTCCCTATCTTCCTGTAGAAATTTTTGGGGCTATTTTTGAACATGTTACTATCTCTGAAGAATCTAACATGCTTTTCACACCTTGCTATACGGGCAGCTTTAGCACATACCTTTTGCTTGATGGTTTCTATGGTGGCATCAATGTCAACTATGGTTTTCACAGTTAGAATTTTCTCCAGGTCGAGTAGCCCATCCCGATCAAAAGGTCCCTGAATAAGGTTTGTTT
>NW_026345495.1:0-264 GCF_001194135.2 Octopus bimaculoides | reverse complement strand
TATACACGTACACACGCAAATACACACTCTTATCTGTACTATGCATAGGAATACTATATATATATATATGTATATATAATTGATGCAGGGAGGTATATGTGTGTGTGTGTTACAATTTTTACATACCACAATTAAAAATAGCAAAGAATGACACTCATCTATCAGACTTTATGCCGCCATCTTTTTCCTTTTAAAACATACGCTCTAATTTCGCCTTTTTTTTCTTCTTTTCCTCAGTTTCACTTTTGTCTCTTCCTAACTATC
>NW_026345494.1:0-295 GCF_001194135.2 Octopus bimaculoides | reverse complement strand
ATTATTATTATTATTATTATTATTATTATTATTATTATAGCTAAGGCGGCCAGCTGACAGAATCGGTAGCATGCCGAGCAAAATGCTTAGCGGCATTTCGTCCGTAGTTACGTTCTGGATTCAAATTCCGCCGAGGTCGACTTGCCCTTCATCTTTTCAGAGTCGATAAAGCAAGTACCAGTTTAACATTGGGGTCCATGTAATCGACTAGTCCCCTCACCGCATATTTGAGGCCCTGTGCCTCCAATAAAAAGGATTATTATTATTATCATTATTATTATTATTATTATTATTA
>NW_026345493.1:0-431 GCF_001194135.2 Octopus bimaculoides | reverse complement strand
ATATATATATAAATATATATATACAAGCATACATACTTATATGCGTGTATATGTTTGGTAAGCATGCATAAATAATAAATCACATGCCTTTATTTGTAAAAGAACTGAATAAAATCTACTCTAAGTGCTCGATAAAATATTTGAAGATAATGACAATATAGTGTGATAGCATTATGTGCGCGTTTGAGTATGTGTTTCTATACGGACACGTGCACACACACTCATAAGCTGCAAAATTAGCACCACACTGTCACTCAGATTTCATCACAACTGTCCGAACGAGAACGTGAAAGACCGAGTAAAGTATTTGTGATAATTTTGCATATATATATATATATACATTCATATATATACATACATTCACGCATATATATATATGTATGTGTATATATATATGCGTGTGTATGTATATATATATATATATATATATA
>NW_026345492.1:0-586 GCF_001194135.2 Octopus bimaculoides | reverse complement strand
ATGAGGTGTAACAAAGAAGGATGTCAGTAATTGTTGTTGTTATTGATGTTGTTGTTGTAGGTTGTTGTAGTAAACTGAAAGTGATGGTAGAGTAGGACAAGTACATAGGCAGTTCTTTTAGATTTTCAGTGAAATCTGCATCATTCGAAGCTACAAATATTTCCCAACAGCTTTTGCTGGTCTTCTCGGCAGTTTGACCAATTGTCTGTCTAATAAAGCACCCAAAATACAAAGAGCTGTTCTTTTTCTATTTGGAATCTAAAGAAGTGTCACAAACTGGTGCAGCTAGCTGTTTATAGTCATTAAGTATGTCAATATAAGAAACAAATTTCACATCCCAATCTCTTCAACCATTGTTAACCTGGTTTTTGTACATGACTCTTTCTTCATTGCCTTTGTCTTGTGCTCTCATATACCTTGTATCTCTCTGCATCCTTCTCATAGATTCAATAATTCAACTACCTTCTTTTTCTCTCTTCTTCTCTCAAAATATTTCACACTAGCCACAACTCCATTTAGTCCTTCCCTCTTAGCTATATTCTTCCTCAAAACTTATTCAACATTCCTTAAACTTAATTCCTGCAGT
>NW_026345491.1:0-1214 GCF_001194135.2 Octopus bimaculoides | reverse complement strand
ATATATATATATATATATATATATATATATATACATATATGTGTGAGTGTTAATATAAATATATATATATTTATCTATATATGTTATATAGATAGATACACATATACATATATATTAAAATATACATAAATACATATACATAGATATATATATGTATCTATGTATATATATATATATGTGTGTGTGTATGTATGTATGTATGTATGTATACGTGTAGATCGATGGATAGGGAGTGAGAGAGATTTATTGATTGATTGACTGATTGATTGATTGATTAATTGATAGATAGATAGATAGATAGATAGATAGATAGATAGATAGATAGATAGATAGATAGATAGATAGATAGATAGATAGATACAAAGACAGACAGACAGATTTGATTAAAGGGTATCCATAATGGATCGAGGCATATGAAAGTTAAAACGCCACAATTATTTGCGAGGTAAAATGATGCAAATCCATTATCATATCCCTTATTCGGAAATCCAGAACTGCAACAGTATCCAAAGTTGAATGGAAAATTAAGCATGGCCTAATAACATAAAAACAGACGAATGAGGTATCTGGTACTACTACTATTGTTTCATTGTTAATACGTGAATGTGGTGCGGTCATTTACGCACAATATCAATACGATTATGTAATACATTACGCAACCTCAACTCATCAGCTTACGGAATTTCACTTATAGATCTGTTGATTAATGAACATGTTACTTTTCGATTATATATATGGTAAGCCAATGAGTTTACATTATAGTAAGTACTCTTTATGAAACAGCTGTAGTAGTACCAGGTAGCCCATTCGCCTGTTGTTATATGTCGATGTATGTCAGTATTTTTACGTCAGTGTATAGCATATGTACTTCAGTACATTGATACACTTAGGAATCAATACATATTTGGAAATAAGCTGTATATATTGAGGCATTTGAGCCAACATTCCTACACCCCAGCGTGTCAAAATATACATTCATATATGCTCACAATTATATATGCATATATTATAAATATTCAGTATATATGCTGATGATATATAATAGAAATTAAATTCAAAAATCTATTTAACCTCAGACACTCACATATATGCATACACACATTGACATATGTATGTGTCTTTGTACGAATATGTAAGAAAGTTTTGATTCACAGAAGAAATAGCGGTTAAACATTACAGATATAGAGTTAATTGCTTAAAATTTATTTTCGATA
>NW_026345490.1:0-270 GCF_001194135.2 Octopus bimaculoides | reverse complement strand
CTTGCTCACTTTCCCTCCACTTTTCACTTCATTGTGTCCCTGTCATTTTTCTCGCCCCTCCTTAATTTTTTTGTCCCTCTGCCGCTACCTCTCTCTTCCCACGTGACCAGCGTTCGGTCAAGTATGATCTTTCTTTATTGGCCGGTCATTGTCCGTGCAACATCGATATTCCTCCCTATGCCTGTGAAATATTGCATCACTGCCGTAAGGCTTTATTTACACACACACGCCAGCTTAATTTAATTCGTCCTTAGTCGAAAGACACCTGTT
>NW_026345488.1:0-497 GCF_001194135.2 Octopus bimaculoides | reverse complement strand
CATACAAACAAAAATACCTTGTTGTTGATGTTGAAATTCCAATGAAGGAGGAGCCCTGGATCTAGGCTAGAAACCAGTTCTTTATTAGCAAGAAATCTTGAAATAAAACTAAATAATGACATACATAAGCGTTCAGCTGCCCTCCTGATATGAAAATTTAAGGGAAAGAGAACAACTATGGATAACTGCTTCGAAGCTTAGATATCCAGATTATAAATTTAAATTTATACCAATAATAATTGGTTTACTTGGTTTTGTAAGTAAATGCCTAAGTGACGATCTGGTTAATTAGGGCTTTCAGAAAAAGAAATCAACCAATAAACTTGCACTCGTACAAATACAATTAATAAGTGGAACAGTAAAAATATGCAAGATTTCTCTCAAGTTCAAAATGTGATATTGTTTACGTTCTCTACATTCCAACGACGGAACTTTTTATTTTTGTATATGTATATACACACATATATATGTGAGTGTTTATGCATGTATACATACGA
>NW_026345487.1:0-632 GCF_001194135.2 Octopus bimaculoides | reverse complement strand
CCCTTTCACTCCCCCCCTCTCTCTCTCTCACATTATCTCCATTGGTTCGATTTTTTTTTTGCTTTCCTTTAGCAAGTATTGCCCTTTCTTTTTCCAATACTTAAATACTTATGGCCCTTCCAATACTTATGGCCCTTATGAAAGATCTTTCAAGGCCATAGAAAACCAGGCTTTCTTTTCTTGCTTTTTGCTTCTTCACTATATACACAGACAAGGTTGGTCTGTGCAACAAATACCGCAAGAATTATATTTTACCATACATTCTAAATGTTCAAAGACTGAGAAAGAATTAGAAATTACTTGTTAATACACAGATATATCTCCTTTCTTTTCTTCGCAAGTTTTTGTTTATATTTTTCGCTATTTTCTTAAACAGTTTATTTTAAATGTATTGTAACGTTTATATAGCTATTTGTTTTAATTTGTTTTTTTTTTTCTAAATCTATCATTGCGTGGAAATGATTTATTACTTAAAGACGTTTGTGACAAATGGCAGCCACCACCACTACCAGCCAACACGAAAAGGATATTAACATTGACATGTATGTGTGTATACATGGCATCTATATATACACACGTGTGTATGTGTATATGTGTGTATGTATATATATATGTGCTTATATATGTATATA
>NW_026345486.1:0-740 GCF_001194135.2 Octopus bimaculoides | reverse complement strand
TGAGCACTGGGGTCAATGTAATCAACTTACTCTCTCTTTCAAAATTTCTGACCTTGTGCTAAAATTTGAAACCAATGTTATATTGTTTTGGAACGTTAAATAATATCAATTGCTGTGTGGAAGGTGTTTATAAGCCATTTAAAATAACACAAAAGCCGTCAGATTCACTTCAACATTTAAATTTAATTTGTCAAAATATTTTCGTCGCTTTGAGACCGCGACCTGTCCACTGACAAAATTGTGCTGCATTGTTCCAGCACACGATCTCAGATCAGGTCACTTGCTATGCAAGTACATCTCCGTTAAATAATATATTATTACTCTATTTCATTTAATTCCTTTGCTAGCAACCCACCTGAAATCACTCTCAGTTTGATGAAACAATCTTATCTTAAAGTGATCTAAATTATAAACTTTCAGTATTTCATGTTAATTTATGTTCCAAACATTAACTTAATAAGGACAAAGTTATTTTACTAAATATTTCACTATTTTAAAAATTGATGGAAACAAAGTCAGTACATCTCAACAGAGATATGGTGACCAGAAGTCTTCAGTATAAGTTTATTGTTTGCTAAATACAAAACACTATGTATCTAAACTTGACTTATCTCTACAGTGTATGCAATTTTCCTTTTGTGTGGAGACAGCTTGGTGTGACAACAATTCTGGATTTCTTTACTGAATCATATTCGCCAATGTAATTAATGTTATACCCAATGCACATACTAAATGCATAC
>NW_026345485.1:0-213 GCF_001194135.2 Octopus bimaculoides | reverse complement strand
TATTTGTTTTTGTTGTTTTGATTTTTTTCCTTCCCACTTCTAGTGTAGATGAGGACTGTTGTTTGTCCATATGTTTGTTTTTTTTTTCTCTTTTGTTTCTAACGTTCTTTTGTTTTTAACTACCAGTCTTCATTGCGGTCCGTTTCTTCAGCTGTGTTGTCCACCCGTTCCGCATCGGGAAATGGAACATCTTCGGGCGCTGAGAAGTGTTTG
>NW_026345484.1:0-616 GCF_001194135.2 Octopus bimaculoides | reverse complement strand
CAACCTTTTGTTGTTTTCCACTTGACTTAACATTTAGAACATACTTTAAAAATGTGTCACCGTATTGTGTGTCTCGACTACTACAATGTATCAGAATTTTAATGCATAAGGAGCGACGTAGTAGTGCAATGTGGTGGCAAACAATCATCATCGTCATTACCGCAGGCTTTATCAGCATTATACATACATATATACATGTTTTTTGGCACTCCGTCGGTTACGACGACGAGGGTTCAAGTTGATCCGATGAACGGAACTGCTTGCTCGTGAAATTAACGTGCAAGTGGCACAGCACTCCACAGACACGTGCATCCTTAATGTAGTCCTCGGGGAGATTCAGCGTGACACAAAGTATGACAAGGCTGGCTCCTTTGAAATACAGGCACAACAGAAACAGCAAGAAAGAGTGAGTGAAAGTTGTGGTGAAAGAGTACAGCAGGGTTCGCCACCATCCCCCTGCCTCGTGGAACTTTAGGTGTTTTCGCTCAATAAACACTCACAACGCCTGGTCTGGGAATCGAAAACGCGATCCTACGACCGCGCGTCCGCTGCCCTAACCACTGGGCCATTGCGTCTCAACAATATGTACATACATACATACGTTGGAAATAAAAGT
>NW_026345483.1:0-216 GCF_001194135.2 Octopus bimaculoides | reverse complement strand
TGTGTGTGTGTGTGTGTGTGTGTACACATATATACTCCCCTCCGCTTACCGAAAGCTGCACAGTTATCGCCCTTGCACACACCAACAACAATAACAATAACAACGATAATAACGATAAACAAATACCTCCCCTTATGAAGCCATTCACTCGTAAATATTTTCACATACATGGACAAAAAATTCTTCTTAAGAAAATACATATTCAAATAAGTAAAC
>NW_026345482.1:0-242 GCF_001194135.2 Octopus bimaculoides | reverse complement strand
TATAGTAGAAGACACTTGCCCAAGGTGTCACACAGTGGAACTGAACCCAGGACAAGCTTTCTTTTACTTGTTTCAGTCATTTGACTGCAGTTATGTTGGGGTACCACCTTGAGGGGTTTTAGTCGAACAAATTGACCCCAGGACTTATTTTTTAAGTCTAGTACTTATTCTATTGGTTTCTTGTCAAACTCATAAGTTACAAGGATGTAAACACACCAACACTGGTTGTCAAGCAGTGGTGG
>NW_026345481.1:0-472 GCF_001194135.2 Octopus bimaculoides | reverse complement strand
TACACAAGTAAATATACGGGGATGACCTTGCGCTGCAATTTGTTTTTGAGAAGTTAGACAGAGAAGGGAAAATATAGAAGAAAACTGGGCGGAAATATAACGGACAGAAAAGGGAGACAAATATAGGATACAAGGAACATTCGCAACTGTTTTTGTTATCAGTTGGTTTCCGGGCCGTGTTAGTGGTTTCACGCTATTTAAAACCAAGACTACTGTCATCAAATGGAGCGTCAGGGCATAGAGCTACAGGAAAAGGCTGGACAGGACAAAATAACATTGCGTGTACAATAAAAAATAATGACAAGATATAACAGTTTTCATCTATTTTTCCATTGTCTGTATAACTTTTGAAATATCTATATGTATATGCCGATGTGCAAGAAGTATAAAAATCCCAACAGAAAACTTCTATAGAAACATTACGCGTACATACCTATCTGTATATGTGTATGCAAGTATGTACATATGTATG
>NW_026345480.1:0-527 GCF_001194135.2 Octopus bimaculoides | reverse complement strand
TATATATATATATATATATACATACATACATACATGCATACATACATAAATTAACATATATATACCTGTGTGCGTGCGTGTGCGGACATATCGGACTGTGTAGCGTTTTTATCTTTCTTTCCCAAGAGCAATGCTGTCATGACTAAAATATTAAAGCATAGCTTTCCGGAAGTTTAAAACATTCTTTACAGTTCGCCAACTGTCAGCTGATTTTGACAATGAAATAAGGTCACGACGGAAGGAAATAACAATTGTAAATATAAAGATCGAGTGTTCGAATTATTAGGATGCTGTTTGCTGGGTTGCTATGACAACTTTTTATTACAGGAAGAATGAGGGAAATGTAGTTAGCGCAATGCTGAATTTATGCTGTTGTGTAAAGGTCATACTAATGCTACAGTAAGGGTGATGGTGGTCGTGGTGGCGGCTATGATGGTGGCTGTGGTAGTGGTGGTAGCGATGGTAATTGTGATGATGATGATGGTTGTGATAGTAGAGATTGTGACTATTATTGTATTGGTGGTCAT
>NW_026345479.1:0-340 GCF_001194135.2 Octopus bimaculoides | reverse complement strand
ACAACCGATGTTGGTGTGTTTACGTCCCCATAACTTAGCGGTTCGGCAAAGAGGTCGATAGAATAACTACTAGGCTTACAAAAATATGTCCTGGGGTCGATTTGTTCGACTAAAGGTGGTGCTCCAGCATGGCTGCAGTCGAGTGACTGAAACAAATAAAAGAATCAAAGAATACATATATATATGTATGTGTGTGTGTAGATACATACGTACATACATACATACATACATATATATATATATATAAATTACACAAAGGGGTAAAATTTAGATATTAATTAATATCAATTTAATACCAGGTAACTAGCACATTAAATTACCTGGTAATTATATATATATA
>NW_026345478.1:0-233 GCF_001194135.2 Octopus bimaculoides | reverse complement strand
TTACTTGTTTCAGTCATTTGACTGCGGCCATGCTGGAGCACCGTCTTAAAGAAATCGACCCCAGGACTTGTAAGCGTAGTACTTATTCTATCGGGACTCTTTTGCTGAACCGCTAAGTTACGGGGACATTAACAGCATCGGTTGTCAAGCGATGGCAGGGGGAAGGGAGGACAAACATAAACACAGACACACAAATATATACATACATATCTCTCTCTCTTCCTACCCCCCCC
>NW_026345477.1:0-358 GCF_001194135.2 Octopus bimaculoides | reverse complement strand
CAACCGATGGTGGTGTGTTTACATCCCCGTAACTTAGCGGTTCGGCCAAATAGACCGTAGGCTTACAAAGAATAAGTCCCGGGGTCGATTTGTTCGACTAAAGGCGGTGCTCCAGCATGACCGCAGTCAAATGACTGAAGCAAGTAAAAGAGTAAAAGAGAGTAAAGACTAGGAACAACCAAACGCTACTCTGGATACACTAATGCCCCATGTGGCCATGTGGAAGCCGATTCCGTTTGCATGCGCACACACAGCCACACGTCCTGGTTCAGGATTCATAATCACCAGCAGTGGGTGGTTAGAAGCTATATACCAGAGGAAATAACTGCGAAATATCGATATTTGTTGTTCTCGTTCA
>NW_026345476.1:0-223 GCF_001194135.2 Octopus bimaculoides | reverse complement strand
TGTGTGTGTGTGTGTGTGCACGTGTGTGTGTGTGTGTGTGCACGTGTGTGCGTGCATGTGTTTGTGAAAGCAGGAATTTATTTTGGCACATAACATGACTGTTTTATTATCCATCCATTGTTTTATCATCATTTCATCAATCGTTCAATGTTTCATATCTGTATCTGCCTATCATCTATTTATCCATTTATTTGTCCATCCGTCCATCCATTCATTCATCCAT
>NW_026345475.1:0-343 GCF_001194135.2 Octopus bimaculoides | reverse complement strand
TATATATATATATATATATATATACACATGCATATATATATGTATATGTATAGACATGTATATATGTTTCTATGTATATGTGTGTATGTGCATAAGTATGTAAGTGTGTCAAATGAATATTTGTAAGGAAAAAAAATATTAATATATATATATTAATTACTATGTGATTCAAAAATTGATGTATATAATAGTTATAGAATTTTCCAGAATCATATATTTGCTCTTAATACATACATCATCATCAAAGTATTTGAAAATATTGATTTGGGAATCTATTCATGTGTTTTTTTTTATTTTAGTTTCTGTTTTTGATTTTTTTTTTCTTCAAAATGGATTTTCTTTT
>NW_026345474.1:0-390 GCF_001194135.2 Octopus bimaculoides | reverse complement strand
ATTTGCTAATAATGATAATAATAATGGTTTCAAATTTTGGCCGAAAGTCAGTTGTTTAGGGTAAGGGAGCAAGTGAATTAAATCGATCCCAATATGCAACTGGTACTTAATTTATTGACCTCGAAAGAAGGAAAGGCAAAGTCGACCTCAGCAGAATTTGAACTCATGATGTAGTGATGGGGGAAATACCACTAAGTACTTTGTGCAGAGTGTTAATGGTTCTGCTAGCTTACTGCCTTCAATAATGGTTTCAAATTTTGCCTCAAGAGCAGCAACTTTGGTGAAGAGGATGAGTCAGTTACATCAACCCCAGAGTTTCAATGGTATTTATTTTATCAACCCCCGAAAGGATGAAAGGCAAAGTCGACCTTGGTGGGATTTGAACTCAGA
>NW_026345473.1:0-264 GCF_001194135.2 Octopus bimaculoides | reverse complement strand
GGCTGTAACTACTGCTGCTGTTGTTTCTGCTGCTGTAGTCTGCTGCACACGCAAATACACACACACACACACACACACTGCTTCTACACATATATTGCAGTGATGTGTGTGTCATAAGAGCTGTGTATAGACTGTGTGCTGTGTAAATATACACAGTTTGTAGTTTTATGGTCTTTAGTATAACAACGGTGTATTGTGTAATGCTGGTGTGTTGTAACAATGTGTGATGTGTAGTAACTCTGTTGGTTGTGTTGGGAAACGAGT
>NW_026345472.1:0-281 GCF_001194135.2 Octopus bimaculoides | reverse complement strand
ATATCTTCAGAAACCACAAGACATCTATTGAAATCATCAAAACTGGTTCCAGCGATGTACTAATGATAATCAAAAGCCATCATTTCATTCATTTGAATAACCTTTTCACCCTGTATTTGAAAGGTTTTTTCTGCGTGACACAGACTTCCGTTTCAAAACAACAAATCGTTTTTTTACCTTCTTAAAGCTTTTCTTTTACATGCTTCGATCATTGGACTGCAGCCATGCCGGGATACCATCATGAAGGGTTTTAGTCGAATAAATCGACTCTGGTGTTTATT
>NW_026345471.1:0-360 GCF_001194135.2 Octopus bimaculoides | reverse complement strand
ACGAACATACGTACGTACGAACAAACTAACGATCGAACAAACAAAAGAAAGAACGAAGTAACGAACGAACGAACGAACGTAAGGATGTACGTAGGTACGAACGAACGTACGACCGAACGATCGAAGGAACGAACGTACGTACGAATGAACGGTCGTACGTACGTACATACGAACGAATTAGGGAACGAACGTACGTACGTAGGTAAGTAAGTACGAACGTACGTACGTAGGTAAGTAAGTACGAACGTACGTACGTACTTACGTAAGAACGAACGAACGCTCGAACGAACAAAAGTACGAACGAACGAAAATACGTACGTACGAAAGAACGAACGTACGTACATACGTGCGGACGAACGA
>NW_026345470.1:0-702 GCF_001194135.2 Octopus bimaculoides | reverse complement strand
ATACATATATATATATATATATATATGTATATATATATATATATATATGCATACACACACACATACGCAAATACAGACACAGACACACACATTCATGTATGTACACATACATACGTACTTAAATAATGTATGTATATGTGCACATATGCATCTGTCTCTCCTGTGTATGTACGTATGAGTATGTGTGTGTATGTGTGTACATGTGTGTGTGTGTGTAAACGCATATGTATGCATAGATACATCACGCATACATATATATACATTCAAACATGCATGCATACATACCCACATACATATATACATTATTTGTACATCTATGCGTTTTTATATAGCAATACATAGTTACATTTTTACACATAGAAAGATCCACATAAAAGCCTCTAGTTTTTAGTTATCTTTTTTAAAACTAAAGTCGGGCCTGAATTTATTTACCTATAATCAAAGACATTCCAAATTTGACTCTCGCACCTTATTGTCTATATCTTGGACCACACTGTCAAATATGTTATTCCGGTAAGGTGTAAGTTCAGAAACTGTCTCTGCTACTTTTAGGAAATCTTGTGACCAGGTAGAAGGACTCTAGGTAATTTCTTTTGCATATATGTGTATGTATATATGTAAAAATATGTATACATGTATCTATGTAATAACGTGTAGCTATGTTACTAAAAATATGTGGCTATTAAAAATGTGTAAGAATGT
>NW_026345469.1:0-257 GCF_001194135.2 Octopus bimaculoides | reverse complement strand
TCTCTCTCTCTCTCTCTCTCTCTCTCTCCGTCTCTCTCTCTCTCTTTCTCGTCGTCTCCTTCTGACTCTTTCACTCACCCTGTTTCTCGTTAAAGATAGTAACATCTTTTCTTTTTATCGTTTGCTTGTTTTATTTGTTTCAATCATTTAACTATGACCCCAAGACTTATTCTTTTAAGACCATTACTTATTCCATCAGTCTCTTTTGCCGAACCGGTGGATTACGGGAACAAAAAAATACAAAGACACATGCACAC
>NW_026345468.1:0-1071 GCF_001194135.2 Octopus bimaculoides | reverse complement strand
AATTGACATAATACAATGTCTGCAAGTTGATGAATACCACATATTCCCCTAAAGCTCCATGAGGCTCCATGTACGTAAGTATACATCAGCTCTTTCATACAGTGTGTGTGTGCATGCATGTGCGTGCTTATCTGCGTGTGTATGCGTGTGTGCGTGTGTGTATGCGTGTGTGTGTACACGCACGAGCGTATGCATTTCTTTCGTGTACTTAGACAAGTGATACTGGATGTGGGTTTAGGAAAATTCACAAAATAATGAAACAGCAATGAAATATAAATTAATGTATGTTGCTTGGATACGAGCTATTATAAACGTGGATGTAATATATATATATATATATATATATATATATATATATATCCGTCTGTTTACATATGTATGTATGTATGTATGTATGTATGTATGTACGTATGTATGTATTATGTATCTGTGTATTTTTCTATTTATCTATATAGCTATCAATCTATCTATCTATCTATCTATCTATCTATCTATCTATCTATCTATCTATTTATCGATAACAGGTTCAGTTACATCTCTTCTCGTATAACTATAAGCTAAAACAAACTAGAACAAAATCCACCCAAACGCCAGTTATTCTACAAAGCAGCTTCGACAGCAAGCATCTTTCTTTCAAAAAAAAAATAGCTACCAGAGATAGTAATTGTTATACCAACTCTCACACTGCTGATCGATCTTCTCATCACACCGAGAACCGGCCAAAATCTGCCATAATACAGATCGAAAATAATGTAAACAAACCGCTGCCGCCATCATTGAAAAACTCTCGTATATTTCTATTGCCATACATCTTTCTTAACAAATCTTTTTGACATTAATTGTTTCATGATATATCTTTAATGTATTGATTTATGATTGTGCTAAAATATTTGGAACATCGTTGTTCTAACTCCGATGAACCTTCAGGCGGGACAAATGTTTTACGAATTATTTTACAAACCGTTTATAACTGTATTTCAATATTCTTTTCTACTCTCGGCACAAGGCTCGAAATTTTTGAAGAAGGGGCCAGTCGATTAGATTGACCCCAGTACACAACTGGTACTTAAT
>NW_026345467.1:0-461 GCF_001194135.2 Octopus bimaculoides | reverse complement strand
ATATGCATGTATCTTTCTATGTATGTATCTATATATGTGTGTGTGTGCATTTGTATGTGTAATTGTATGTATATCTATAGATATATACGCACACAACTTCTTCCTTTATGAATAAGCAATTATATATATACATATATGCATAGATACATATATACGTATGTGCGTATATATAACCACGTACAAATATTCATACATATACGTACATGTATAGATACATATATACAATTATTCGTACAGCCATACACACACAAACACACACACACACATGTTTACATGCATACATATAATACATACATATATAATACATACATATGTACATATACAAGCACATGTACAAATATTCATACATATACATATTCATACATATACATACATGTATAGACACATACAAATATTCGTACATTCATACATATACATACAAACATACGTACGTACATACATACATACATACATACATACAT
>NW_026345466.1:0-306 GCF_001194135.2 Octopus bimaculoides | reverse complement strand
TATATGCACGTATGTAAAAGAGGTAAAGGGTTTAATGACCTATCTATTCACAAAACACCACTTATGCATTTCACTAATTAAGGCCAAAGTACGGATGAAAGTCTGCATACAATACCACCGTTTTGCGGGATATACTGCTTTGAATCTCCTGTTGAGACTTCCTGCTAATTTTCACCAAGATAATTCCCCAAACTCTCTGATTGTATCTATCCGTCTATCTGCTATAGAGCTATGTGCACGTACATCTGCACACGCACACACACACACACACATACACACATGCATGTATACTTAGGCATACTAACG
>NW_026345465.1:171-276 GCF_001194135.2 Octopus bimaculoides | reverse complement strand
GACAGAGTGCCAACAACAACATATGTATGTATATATGTATGTGTATGTATGTATGTATGTCTGTATATATATGTATATATGTGTGTATATATATATGTAATTATG
>NW_026345465.1:0-119 GCF_001194135.2 Octopus bimaculoides | reverse complement strand
GTATATATGCATGTATATATATGTATATATGCATGTATATATATATATATGTATATATATGTATATATGCATGTGTATATCATCATCATCATCATCATCGTTTAACGTCCGCTTTCCAT
>NW_026345464.1:0-500 GCF_001194135.2 Octopus bimaculoides | reverse complement strand
TTTGTGTGGGCACATGCGTGCATATGTGTATGTGCATATGTGTGTTCATGTGTATGTGTGTATGTGTGTGTGTGTGTGTGCATGTGTGTGTGCACGTGCCTCTTCTTATCTCCTCCAGACAATAAACCTGTTCTTTTCCTTAGTGGCATGTCAACTTTGGAAAATTCTGGAATCTAGAGATTATCTCCCCTTTTCAAATGGAGCCAGTCTTAATTACTGTTTGGTAATTATGACACACCTTCTAGAGGTGTAGGCAATTTTAATAAATCCAGAATCTATGTTGTATGGTATTTAGCATACCTGTATTTGTCTATATTGTTCAAATACATGCCACACTCAGCTATTTCTCTTAGGTCATTTTTGCTTAAATCGTGCATATAGACAGACAGATAGATGTACAGAAAGATAAGCAGATAGATAGAAGGATGAATATGTACATAGATATATATAGAAACATAGATACATATATATATATATATATATATATATATATATATATA
>NW_026345463.1:0-266 GCF_001194135.2 Octopus bimaculoides | reverse complement strand
GCGCGCACATGCATACATATATATGTATGTGTGTGTGTATATATGTGCGTTTGTGTGTGTAGGTGTGTGTTTGTGTATGAATGCAGAGGCGTGGTGCTTTAATGAACTTGTTGAATCTCAAGTCTATGGATTGGCAAGCATTGTGTACCGTCATTACGATCATTTTCAACCGTCTGCCACCACCACCACCACCAGCATTACCACTACCAACATCACCCCTCACTATGTTCTCCTCCTGTGTCACAATGAATGTTGCCCCCCCCCCC
>NW_026345462.1:0-595 GCF_001194135.2 Octopus bimaculoides | reverse complement strand
CATCATCATTGTAATCATCATCATCATCATCTTAGCCATCCTTTGTTTCTTTTATGATAGCCTACACAGTACATGTATATACCACATGTTACATAAAATACAGGTGTATACCACACCATATATCACCATTATCACCATTGTTATCATCATTGATACTATCACTGTCATCATCATATCTTCATCAGCATCATCACCATCATACAAATGTGTGCCATACCACAAAATCATACAATCTCTGTTATGTATCATCATTAATTGTGAAGTTCAACATTGTAGCATCATCCTCATTATTGTTCCATTGTCCATTTTTCCATGCTTGCATAGGTTGGGATGAAGTTTATTGAAGCACACTTTCTACAACTAGATGCCCTTCCTGTCACCTGATTCTAAGCAAAGTAATATTTCCCCGTGGCTAGATATGTTTTCACAAGAATATTTGAAACAAATGGCATTCATTTACAACAATCATGTGATGTTAAGACAAGGAGATACAAACATACACACATACATATATATATATGTATAAGGAGCACTCCATCGATTACGACGACAAGGGTCCCAGCTGATACGATCAACGGAACAGCTTGCTCATGAA
>NW_026345461.1:0-241 GCF_001194135.2 Octopus bimaculoides | reverse complement strand
AACAACAACAACAACAACAACAACAACAGCAACAACGTCATTATCGTTATTATCACCATCGTCATCATCATCATCACTATCATCACCCTACCACCACCACCACCACCATCACCACTATCATTGTCATCACTACAATTTTCATCACTACCATCGTCAGCATTATCAGCACTATCGTCATCATCGTCATTAATATCATCATCATCATCATCATCATCATCATCATCATCAAATTCATCACTAC
>NW_026345460.1:0-226 GCF_001194135.2 Octopus bimaculoides | reverse complement strand
GATAATTACAGGAACAAATTATTTGTTTTCCAGGTACATATTTGGATACTTTGCAGCCGTTTGGCGACCAACGGGGACTCAGTCCTGGGCTTTCATCCCAGTAAACACATTGTAGATTGCTGGCATTCTGAAACAAATTAAACACTGATAATTTGATCAAATTACTTTGTAATTAGAATATATGTAATTATAATGTGACTCGTTTCACTTAGCAAACACCGAACAA
>NW_026345459.1:2090-2396 GCF_001194135.2 Octopus bimaculoides | reverse complement strand
ATGGGTATTTTGCTCAACATCCTTAAACAAACCTTATTCAGGGACTTTTTTAGTGGGATGGGCTACACGACTTGAAGAAAATTCTAACTGCGTATGACCTGCGAGGTCATACACTGTTTATTTTGATATGAGATCACCATGTCACGCACATATGGTTGTGATGCATGTGTCTATGTATATATGCATGCATGCATGTATGTATGTATATATGTATATATGAATGTATGTATGTACTATGTGTGCATGCTGGTATGTATGTATGTGTATGTATATATACGTGCATATATATATATATATATATATATA
>NW_026345459.1:0-799 GCF_001194135.2 Octopus bimaculoides | reverse complement strand
ATTCTATCGGTCTCTTTTTGCCGAACCACTAAGTTACGGGGACCTAAACACACCAGCATCGGTTGTCAAGCGATGTTGGGGGACAAACACAACTACACAACATATACACACATACATATATATATATATATATACATATATACGACGGGCTTCTTTCAGTTTCCGTCTACCAAATCCACTCACAAGGCTTTGGTCGGCCCGAGGCTATAGTAGAAGACACTTGCCCGAGGTGCCACGCAGTGGGACTGAACCCGGAACCGTGTGGTTGGTAAGCAAGCTACTTACCACACAGCCACTCCTGTATATATACATATATATCCTTTTTCCAGTGAAGAAAAGTTACCGATCTCGAAAAAGTGTAAACAAGCAATAATAAATCTCTGGGCGAGGTATAAACAGTAGCTGCACGACAACGGGAAGTATATCCTTAAAGTTTACGTGAAACGTTTTTGAGTGGACTCATAAAAAGCACCTATGCTATTTATTCCGGCTACCGCTTATAATTCCCATCGCCCACAGTCATTTCATGGTATGGTTATGAATCTGGTGCTGCTATAGCGTAGAAAGAATACAGCAATAACGAGAACTTTGGGATGTAAATTCATATATCCATTTACGCGTTGCTGCGTACGTTTAAAGGATATTGCATACCATATTTCTAATATCTTATGGATGGGAATGCAACAACAAAAACATGTGATTTGTGGAAACGTATGTAGCAATGCGTTAATGGATTTATGAATTTCCATTCAAAAGTTTTCATCATTACTATATATATATATACATACATTATATATAT
>NW_026345458.1:0-346 GCF_001194135.2 Octopus bimaculoides | reverse complement strand
GAAGGTAATAAAATAATTAGTACATGTGAGCCTTTTTAGAAATATATTTTTCCTGATGAAAGAGGTGGTGTCCAAAAATGGATGTAAATATCTTCTTTAAGACTGGACAACTGGACCCCCATAAATGGTTGCAGAATTAATAACTGGATTAGTAACACCCAAACTTTTAAACTTATAGACTCTTAACTCTTTATATGGCTTTGTCTTATAATCTGTAAATCAACCTGTATATGTATTTATCTTTTCAATATATTTTTAAAGTATACATCTACATATTTATATATTTTTACTCTTTACTCTCTACTCTTTTACTTGTTTCAGTCATTTTGACTGTGGCCATGCTGGA
>NW_026345457.1:0-344 GCF_001194135.2 Octopus bimaculoides | reverse complement strand
CTCCTCCTTTTCCTCGTCATTCTCGTCCTCACCCAAAGCTTTTATGTAACTTAAGACCTTTTACTAGAAACTGTCGCTTTATTCCCTTATTGTTGTTTTTGTGTGGCTGAAACAAAATAAAATAGAAGCCTCAGCAAGGCATCATGAAAGTATTGCTGAGTGTTTAGCCCCAGGGACGGCTCCGATACAGCAGATCTTTGACCTAAGGCGTTCCAGCCGCGACCATCCCGTCTTATAATCGCGCATGGTATGTCGAGAACTACGTTATGCGATGTGTCATTTCTTTTTAAGATGGTAGGCGTAGGAGTGGCTGTGTGGTAAGTAGCTTGCTTATCAACCACATG
>NW_026345456.1:4211-4410 GCF_001194135.2 Octopus bimaculoides | reverse complement strand
TTATTCTTTTACTTGTTTCAGTCATTTGACTGTGGTCATGCTGGAGCACGCTATCATTTAATTTTTTTGTTTGTTTTGTTTTTTGTTAAAAGTAATCTTTTCAACTGTCTACAAACACAACCAGGCTGAAATAACGAATGCATTCTCCCAGGAGTGAATAAAAAATTCTCAGACTTGAGGGGATGGGCCCCTTAGATAC
>NW_026345456.1:0-215 GCF_001194135.2 Octopus bimaculoides | reverse complement strand
TATATATATACATATACTTCATTAAAAAAGCAGCAAAAACATCACAAATACCTTTACTCAGAGTTTCACTGATAAACAGTTTGGTGATAATTTTGCTGCTTTTTTTTTATATAGCATATTACTCTGCTTCCGGTATTCGAGTACTATTTTCCCCACCTTATTTCACATTTATGTGCTTACTCTGATATATAAATACACACACAAACACACACGCA
>NW_026345455.1:0-215 GCF_001194135.2 Octopus bimaculoides | reverse complement strand
TTTTACCCTATTATGTTAATTAACCATAATCACACTTCTCAAAGTTGGTAGATTCTGCAGAGATATTTCCGGATTCAGCGCGCCAAAACTAAGACTTTTGAATTTTACTCTTTATAATGGATAGAATCACGTGCACGTTTTCAATGGCTGGAGACAACTAGCACAAGATTCTGTTCGATTATAATAATATCGGCAATTTGTACTGATGAGAAATA
>NW_026345454.1:0-311 GCF_001194135.2 Octopus bimaculoides | reverse complement strand
TCAGTTGTATTATTATTTAGGGATGCAGTAACTTCCTGCCTCATATATGACAAATTTAGTTGTACATCGTTGTTGAAATGGACAGAATCCTGTGTCGCGACAGTTGCAGCTGCAATCAGGATGTCGGTGTTGCCCACGTGCAATGATATTCTTCATATCTGAGATGCAGCTGTATAATGATTTCACAGAACGGCCTATTGAATATTTTCTCGTATCTGTGAGTAGCTGGAAAGTGTTTGGGAGTGACAGGAAACATTTTCGAATGCTAGTTTTTATATGATATATATATATATATATATACATATATATAT
>NW_026345453.1:421-568 GCF_001194135.2 Octopus bimaculoides | reverse complement strand
ATGATGATGATGATGATGATGATGAAGGTGATGGCGAAGATGATGATGAAGGTGATGGTGAGGGTGATGATGATGATGATGATGATGGTAATGGTGGTGATGATGATGATGGTGATGATGATGGCGATGATGATGATGATAATGGTG
>NW_026345453.1:172-411 GCF_001194135.2 Octopus bimaculoides | reverse complement strand
ATGGTGATGATGATGGCGATGATGATGATGATAATGGTGATGATGATGATAAGAATGATAATGAGGTGGAGGATGGTGAAGACTGTGATAACAATAATGATGGAGATGACAATGGTTATGAGGAAGATGATGATGATGATGAAATCACTGATGATGGTGACAGCGGTGGAGGTGATAGTGGTTATGAAGTGTTGATGCTGTTGCACTTGATGCTGATGATGATGATGATGATGACGATA
>NW_026345453.1:0-162 GCF_001194135.2 Octopus bimaculoides | reverse complement strand
GTTGATGCTGTTGCACTTGATGCTGATGATGATGATGATGATGACGATAAGCAAGACAAGGAAGATAATGATCACAATGATGATGATGATGATGATAGTGATGGCAACAACAGCTACAATGACAACGATAATGACAACAATGATGATGATGATGATGATGAT
>NW_026345452.1:0-598 GCF_001194135.2 Octopus bimaculoides | reverse complement strand
ATATATATAAGTATATATATATGTATGTACGTATGTATATATACATACATATTTTGTGTTAATCGGTTTTATATATTTTGACATCCTGTTTCGCTAATTTATTCAATAAAAATATATTAAGAAATTATCATCGTCACTTTCCTTTTCGTATTGAGTGTCAATAAATACAGTCACATATATTCTTACTTTTGTAAGTATATTCATTCGCCAGCCATCACTGTTTCGGTTTATTTAAATAGTGTTTTAATCACATATAATATAAATTCATGTTTATATGAAAATGATGCTTATAGAAATATTTATTGCACCTTCATGAATGAATTGGTAAAATATGTTGTGTTTTTTTTTTATTATTCGCGGAAAACAGTAATGAAATTTACTATTATGATACTCTCATAAACGTAAAACCACAATATATTGGCTTTCTACTGTCATTGTGTTCTTACCCGGTTATGATTAGTTAAATATATAAGATGTGATATAAAAATACGATAATTTCTTCATAATAAATGAAGCATTGTTTGATATTAAGCGTGATATTTGTGTCCGTATGTGTGTGTTCGTGTGTGTGTGTGTGTGTGTGTGTGTGTGTGTGTGT
>NW_026345451.1:0-258 GCF_001194135.2 Octopus bimaculoides | reverse complement strand
TATATATATATATATATACATGCATAAATATGCATATATATGTATATAAATATATATATATATATTCATATATACATACATGCATGCACGCACACACATATGCACTCACACGCGCGCGCATGCGCGGAACTGTATGAATATATGTATTTTATATATATAAGAATGTATATGCATATTCATGTGTGCATGTATGTACGTATGTATGTATGTGCATATATATATATATATATATAAGTATATATATATATATATATATAT
>NW_026345450.1:155-465 GCF_001194135.2 Octopus bimaculoides | reverse complement strand
TATATATATATATATATATATATATATGCACACACATGCATATGTGCACATGCACACTTATACATACATGTACAAACCTACACATATACACATGCATAAATTTATCCATTTACTCACATGTGTATACATACATGCACACACACAATCACACACACATATATATACATATACTTACATATGCATACATATATATATACAAACAAATTTATATATATGCACACAAAAACACAAATTCGTATATACGTACACAAGCACATACACACATATATACATACATATATATACATACACATATATATACACACATATA
>NW_026345450.1:0-145 GCF_001194135.2 Octopus bimaculoides | reverse complement strand
ACATATATACATACATATATATACATACACATATATATACACACATATATGTACACACACAAATTCACATATATGCACACAAGCATATATATATCTATATATATTTAAAAATTTAAGGAATGGAGAAAACGCATGTTATAATTGC
>NW_026345449.1:0-373 GCF_001194135.2 Octopus bimaculoides | reverse complement strand
GACTACGGCAGCGGTATTGGATATTAATAGTTATCGCCAAGCCAACATGGTAGTCAAAAAAATAGGACGAATGCTGCAGTTGATTAGCTCCAAGAGGCCATTGCCTCTAGCTAGCTATGTAACACACGAACCTGTGTCCATTATAACCTTCGGACAGGGGAAGTCAGCCGCTTACCCTTGCTGGTCTGGCTTCTACCGACTAGTTTCAGGGTGTTTGCCTCCTATCAGCGTAGAGCAGCCGAACCCAGCAGGCGTCACTACTGACCGTCTGTACGAAGGATTATTTACCTAAATTCAGTGGAATACACCCACTGGTTTTCAAAAATAGAAATATTAATATTTCTAAGTCTCTTTAAAGGAGACTACGGCAGTG
>NW_026345448.1:0-408 GCF_001194135.2 Octopus bimaculoides | reverse complement strand
ACAAACAAAAACGACAAGCAGAAAATCCACGAGCCACAACAGTAGCAAAGATGACGTAAACAATACAACAAAACATACTAACCAATCAAAAAGATACATTAAGTGAATTGGATAGTTTAGTCACCCACATCAAATTCAAACAAACGGTTATTCGCTTATTCGCTTATTCGCTCATACGCTCAATCAGTTATGCGGCTATTCTGTGTGTGTTTGTTTGTTTGTTTTTTATTATGTATTTATTTTGTTATTATTATATTGTTATTATTATATTATTTAATTCTGCTCTTCGGTATTCGCTAGGTCTCGATGACATAAGCTTTATGTACAATATCGCCTTCGCTTATCTAGCATTTAATTAAGTACGTGCGTATATGTCTGTACATATGTATGTATGTATGTATGTATGTA
>NW_026345446.1:0-296 GCF_001194135.2 Octopus bimaculoides | reverse complement strand
CTTACATAACATATGTATAAATTGTATTATTTATGTATCTTTTACATAATGAGGCTGCAAATATCCAATGAGGTTTACCAGAAAGACCTATCAATTTTATGGTTAAATATATGCATATGTTTATACAAATGTATCATGCGAACTGAGAACTTATAATATTTCGATACAGGTATTGAGTGTGTGCGTGTGGCTGAATGTGTGTGTATGCATGTGCGTGTGTATGTGTGTGTAGTATAATCTTAGCCAAGAGGTTACGAAAACTAATAGATATGGTTGTACGTATATATATATATATA
>NW_026345445.1:0-454 GCF_001194135.2 Octopus bimaculoides | reverse complement strand
GATATAATCTACCTTTAATTTGGTAATTATACGCTGAACGCTTCCCAGACACATTAAGGTATTTCACTCTATATTAATGCATATATGGACCTCGGTAATTTAAGACAAATACGTGGGTATAATGAAGTGTCGCAGGAGTGGCTGTGTGGTAAGTAGCTTGCTTACCAACCACATAGTCCCGGGTTCAGTCCCACTGCGTGGCGCCTTGGCCGAGTATCTTCTACTATAGCCTCGGGGCGACGAAAACCTTGTGAGTGGATTTGGTAGACGGAAACTGAAAGAAGCCCGCCGTATATATATATGTATATATATGTATGTATGTGTATTTGTTTGTGTGTCTGTGTTTGTCCCCCCAACATCGCTTGAAAACCAATCCTGGTGTGTTTACGTCCCCGTTACTTAACACCGATGGAATAAGTACTAGGCTTACAAAGAATAAGTCCTGGAGTCGATT
>NW_026345444.1:0-333 GCF_001194135.2 Octopus bimaculoides | reverse complement strand
TTGATTCTCAGGTATTATCTCAGGTGTTTATATTGTCGAGTAGGCTACACTTCTTCGTGTGCACTCTCTGTCATAATGAGATATCATCAGGCCTTTATATGAATAGGAATCGACTGTCTACTATATATACGTTGACATAGTAACTGATACATATTGTGAAGTCGTGCACATACAATGGTTTACAGAACCTGTTTCTTAGCACTTACGAATGAATGCACACACACACACATAAACATTTAAGTGTATGACTCGATATACATTCATACATACATGCATATATATGCATACATATATATACATGCACATCCATACATACTATACATAAATACATAT
>NW_026345443.1:0-838 GCF_001194135.2 Octopus bimaculoides | reverse complement strand
AATAACAAATCACCAAAGGTTTCAAGTAGTGCCTTTTCCTGTGACTCAAAGAAACAATACTCTTCTCAGAATGCGAGCTGTACCCAGCAATTCTGTCTTCTGGATCACCTCGAGCCGGACAGCAGCACCAATATTCTTAATATGTTTTTCAAATCCTTTTGGAAACTGCTCCTATTGCTCCAATTACCACTGGTATCACCATTACTTTCCTCATGCCCCATAACTTTCCTATCTCGTCCTGCAGTGGTTGGTATTTCTCACTCTTTTCTGTTTCCTTACCTCTCACATTAGAATCGCCTGATATCGCAACATGTATTATCTTTACTTCTTTTTCTTCTTTATCGATGAGCACGATATCTGGTCGTCTCACCTCTATGACTTGGTCGCACTGCATGTTAAAATCCCAGAGTATATTGTAATGTTCGTTTTCCATTACTCCCTCTGGCTTGTGTTCATACCATTGTTCGGTTCTCTTGACGTTTGTTTTACTGTACAACAGCCAGTGGACATATCTGGCCACATTGTCGTGTCTCCTTTTGTATTCCTGTCGTGCGAGCTTACAGAACTCACTAACAATATGGTTTATACTTTCTCCCTTCTCAGAGCACATACTACACTGTAGCGGGTCAGTGCTTTTATCAATGTGATATTTGGAGTAGTTTGTTCTGAGAGCTTGTTCTTGAGCGCTGCACACTAATACCTCAGTGGGCCCTTTTAAGTTTCCGTTCTGCAGTCATTGCCAGGTTCTGTTCCAATCAATCTCATCTTTATTCTTCAAGAACTGACCGTGCACTTTTTGTCCTGCCAAATTTTCTTCATTTCCGTGGGTATATATTTG
>NW_026345442.1:0-621 GCF_001194135.2 Octopus bimaculoides | reverse complement strand
GTGCATGTTATTTTTAACGTCAGTTTTCTTATGACGGCTTCTCTTTTCTGCTTATTACTTTCTGAAAGAAGAATTGACCACATAATGATTCCCACAGGAATTATCTACAAATATAGAATCTGGTAATAAACAAAGTCCTTCAAAGATTATTTGCAGATGGAAGTGAATGAATATATGGAATATAGGTAATCTTCAAGTTTAGGGGGATAAAAAAATAAATAAAAATATTCAAGGGAAGTGACTGAACGTCTTACCAGTATTCTCCGTACATCTCTGTTTATAAATAAATCACACACGTGATTTGATTGGGGTTAGGGTGTGATTTATTTATAAATAGCTAGAAGAAAACGGATATAATGGAGAGAAATCAGTGTGGAAACTTTGTCAAACCCAAACTCCAAGAAGTTGTGAATTGGGTGAAGAATTCATGGAATAAAATTACCAACAGTTGCTTTGCCACTTGTATTTGTTTGTTATCGTATGGGGAGATAGCGAAAAACAGCTTCTATACTATAAGCTGTACTATAAAGAAATTTATTAAAAAGAATATTAATAATATTAATTATTAGAAAAGGAGTGGCTATGTGGTAAGTAGCTTGCTTACCAACCACATGGTCCCGG
>NW_026345441.1:0-206 GCF_001194135.2 Octopus bimaculoides | reverse complement strand
ATATATGTAATGTATGTATTTTTGGACACACACACAAACATACTTATATATATGTATGTAATTATGTACGTGTGTGTGTGTGTTGTATGTGTATGCATGTATATATGTATGTATGTATGCATGTTTGTATGTATGAAAGTGTGTATGTATGTATGCATGTATGTACCACGAGTTACTCCATAGTTTCTGTTGATCTAATGCCACTC
>NW_026345439.1:0-253 GCF_001194135.2 Octopus bimaculoides | reverse complement strand
GATGTCCACGAGGTTACATTGTGGAAGGACCGGAAGGGGAAGTGGTGGAGAAAAAGTTCTTTCTAAGACAGGAGAGTGAAAGAGGGAGGTAAATATATGTGCGTGCGCGGGGGTCTGTGTGTGTGTGTACGTATGTATGTGTGTGTATTTGTGTGTGTGTGTGTGTGACGTAGTGGAAGGAATTAGAAGCAGGAATAGTTTGAGAGTGGTTGTGGACAATGGTCAGTAGAAAGTAGGCAGGCAGTTTTTGAGT
>NW_026345438.1:0-590 GCF_001194135.2 Octopus bimaculoides | reverse complement strand
AAAGCCTTACGTTTTAGTTGAAGTTGTGTTAGTCTTCCTGTAGGGGGATGCAGGATGGGTGCTATTTAAGCTCATAATTCCGATTTTAACCAAATGCATTTCCACGTGATGTTGTTATGATTGTGGAATGCGTCGTATATTTTTATCACCGGCGGTGTTAGTAAAGGGGAGCAACCCTAAATTTAGGTGAAAAGCAGGCTAACTCTGGTCTTATTACTATTTAATTATAATCAATTATACTTAGAAAAGGAAGATTCTTTTTAACATATTTAATTATACTTAAGAAGTGGAATGTATTATATATTTAATTATACTTAGAGAATGAGTATTTACTAGCGTGAAGACAGATTAGGCTAGATTCATATCTCCTGTTTAATAGGTCATTCCTAGCCGTTAGGATCTCGAGGCGTTCAGTTAAACAGAGTTCACAGCGTCTGTTAGTTGGGTTATAGGAATTAGCTACTTTTAGTATGTGCCACTTTAGTTTATATTCTATCTTATTGTCGTTTAGTTCCAATATATACCTACTAAGTCCTGTTTAATTTGCCTTATTTCTATTTCTAAAGCTAGATAGGTGCTCATTATATCTA
>NW_026345437.1:0-522 GCF_001194135.2 Octopus bimaculoides | reverse complement strand
CGATCGTTTCATGCGATTCCATTTAAATGGAATCGCATGAAACGATCGTAGTGCATTACCTCGGGATATCCGTGTTGCTTATTTCAATTTCAATCACCTTATTTTGAAAGTGTCTGGATAATACTATACTAAATTCTGGTGCCCACAATTAAGTACCGAATTCACCTGAATCTAAAATTTTTTTTGCGAAACTCATCTACCAAACCTGAGTACACACACACACACACACACACACACACACACACACACACACACACACACACACACACACACACACACACACACACACACACACACACACACACAAACAAAAGGGTGTCTGTTGCTTAGTGGGCAGGTATTTGTGTGTGTTTATATTTGTATCAATTTTTTTATGCATGCATATATGTATATATATAGATGTATGAATGAATGCTAATATTCACTTATATTTGGAGATTTCTCACGAGAAAGATCGACTTCCTGACGTAGATTGAAGCCTCTTCCATTGGAATTAAAACGTCAATAATGCAGCTCTTCCGA
>NW_026345436.1:0-203 GCF_001194135.2 Octopus bimaculoides | reverse complement strand
TAGTACCTATTTTTTTTCTTTGTATTTATCCGTTTTAAGTGTTATTCTAATGCGCCTATGTTTCTTCTTTTATTTATGTATACTGTACTTTATCTAGTTCATTAATTCTTAAGTATTTATAAGTCGATGTTTCGTATAATCTGTTTTTCTGTTTCATTATCTATTAGTGTTCTTTTAATTTGTTTTTTCCAGTTTTTACTGTT
>NW_026345435.1:0-384 GCF_001194135.2 Octopus bimaculoides | reverse complement strand
TATATGTCAGATTAAAATATAACATTGAAGACGTAGTCAATGAAGAGGCGAAAACAGCAACCCCTGGCTATTTTTCAGTCGTCTAATGACGTTTGTACATACGAGACACATTGATCAGAAGAAAACAGATCGAAAGTCTGGCTGGAGACTCCAGATATATCTATCATTCACACCAACAGAGCGATGGAAATTCAGATATTTTCGTCTTCTATGAAACTTCAGTATGGATATTTAGTATTGTCGATATATTGGGAGTCTGAGAATGATGAACATATTTAGTTATAGCTTTTGTTGTCTTTATTTCTTTTTATTTCATTATATATTTATGATATACACGTACATAGATACATAGATCTGTATATATATGTATATATATATATATAT
>NW_026345434.1:0-246 GCF_001194135.2 Octopus bimaculoides | reverse complement strand
ATATATATATATGTATATATATACATAAATATATATGTGTGTGTATGTATGTATTTATTACGTATATATGTATGGATGTGCATGTATGTATATGTATATATATATGTTTATATGTATACATATATGCATGTATATATTTATATATACATTATATAGATATATATATATATACATATCTAAATATACATATATATATGTATGTATATATATACATATATATATGCATATATACATATATGTATATAT
>NW_026345433.1:0-341 GCF_001194135.2 Octopus bimaculoides | reverse complement strand
CTGGAACCCTCGACGTCGTAAGCGACGGAGTGCCAACAACAACAAACTATAGGGGCACCAACATCGCTTAGTGCTTAGGGCTGTATGGGTCTCAACCTGGCCCTGACCAACTCATTATGTTTCCTGTCTTTCCTGAGGAAAGCATTTTCGATGTTCGCCTCCCAGAGAACTACGTAAACGAAGTTGATGATGCCAGAGACATAAGATGCTCAGTGAATTTCTTATCATTCTAGCTATGGTAAGAATCTTCTTCTGAAGACTCTTCAGATTTCATGGGGTGGGCGGTGGGTGTCTCACAGGAATAAGGTTTATCATGTGGTTAATAAGTTTTCGTAAACCAA
>NW_026345432.1:0-215 GCF_001194135.2 Octopus bimaculoides | reverse complement strand
GAGAGTTCCAATCAGGGGTGGATAACAACCTTATAGGAATCCCCTATAGTAGAAGACACTTGCTCAAGGTACCACGCAGTGGGACTGAGGCCTGAACTATGTGGTTGGTAAGGAAGTTACTTATCACACAGTCATATATAAACAAATAGACAAATATATGCATATATACATACACACATATATGCATGCATACATATATACATGCATACATACGT
>NW_026345431.1:0-211 GCF_001194135.2 Octopus bimaculoides | reverse complement strand
TGCTGTAAAAGGTAGGAAAATGTCTTACGTGAAGTGCAATTCTATCGCAAAATCATGTTCAATGCTACATAATTGAGAACTGGACAAGTGTTTAGTATGGGGGAAATGGGATATTTTTATAAATTTTCATATATATATATGTGTGTGTGTGTGTGTGTGTTTGTGTGTGTATGTATACATACATACATACATACATACATACATACATACA
>NW_026345430.1:0-241 GCF_001194135.2 Octopus bimaculoides | reverse complement strand
CCTCCAGGATTCAATATTTCTTATTCTTTATGTTACTTCTTTCAGGATTCAATATTTCTTACTCTTTTTGTTGCTCCTTCAAGGATTCTATATTTTTTATTCTTTATGTTACTTCTTCCAGGATTCTATATTCCTTATTCTTTTTGTTGCTTCTTCCAGGATTCAATATTTCTTATTCTTTATGTTACATTTTCCAGGATTCAATATTTCTTAATGTTTTTGTTGCCTCTTCCAGGATTCT
>NW_026345429.1:0-450 GCF_001194135.2 Octopus bimaculoides | reverse complement strand
GCAGTCAAATGACTGAAACAAGTAAAAGAGTAAAAGAGTAAAGAGAGATGACTACTCACCATCGTTACTGATCTCAAATGGAACATCGTTGTCCAAAATAACATATCTACAAATCTTAGAGAAGTTCTTGGACTTGTCTTTGTCGGAAGCAGTCAGCTGAGTAATGGAACCAAATACATGGCCCTCCTCCACCTCAACTTCGTAACTGTCTTCATTAAATGTCGGCGGGTATTCATCAACATCTTCCACGTGGACAATCACAATGGATCTGCGGAAGAAAACGGCAAAGAATTATAGACGGTGGATTCTACATCATGGAATGGTTTTTCAGATAACTTCATCTGCACCAGTAGTTTTCGACTGGGTTTCATGTGGGCCCTGCCGAGGGTCTGTATAAGATTTCCTGTGCAAAATAATGTAGGTTATGGAGAGAAAGGGTATGCGGTGGCG
>NW_026345428.1:0-654 GCF_001194135.2 Octopus bimaculoides | reverse complement strand
ATATATATATGTGTGTGTGTGTGTGTGTGTGTGTGTATACGTATGTATGTATTACACGCCCACGTAGACACAGTCGTATATAGTGAAGTATTACAGTATAACAATGTCGCAGGGAATGTATAAACGTCAGCGTCATGATCGTACTCGATATATCAGAAGAGAGGTAATTAAAATGTTCTTACAATTATGCGTCTAAATATACTGTATATAGCATACTCCATACGTATAGAAGTTATTATAAGTATGTATATGAGGTTCCAGAGATTGAGATTTAAGAATTTCATAATTTATGTGACATATACAATGTTGGGTAGACCCCGAGGCAGTTTTAATGTTACAAATCTAATTTATAATAACAGCTTAATAATTGTAATTTAAATCTCATAAAATGATGTCATCGCCCCATCTTTAACACCATCCTCTATAGGACCGCCACGTTTAGTTGGCAAATACATATATATATATATGCACAGATACACACATATATTTCTCTCTCCTTTTTCTGTTTTAATCCTTTTTGTCGAAGAGCGTAGCTCGTAACATAAAAGACATTACCTTTTTTTCCCAAGCGTTAACCTGATACATCTGCTTGTTGTCCTACACCTATCTGCGTCTTTTGTTTTTTTGTAAATTTGAACAACACAAATATATATA
>NW_026345427.1:0-246 GCF_001194135.2 Octopus bimaculoides | reverse complement strand
ATGTATGTATATATATATGTATGCGTATGTACGTATATATATATGTATGCGTATGTATGTATATATGTGTATGTGTATATATGTATATATATATTTGTATGCGTATATGTGTATATATCTATATATTTATGTACGCGCATATATGTACACACGTGGCTGCATATATATAAACATATTTGTGTGTGGGTGTATATGTGTGTGTATGTGCTTGTGTGTGGTGTGTATAATGATGACGCTTAAGCATCG
>NW_026345426.1:0-222 GCF_001194135.2 Octopus bimaculoides | reverse complement strand
ATAAAGCAGTCTTCCACATATCTTTTCACATATCTTATCTCTCTTATATAAAGGTGAAATGGCTATCCATATTTTAGCAGTGACACTCCATATATGGTGAATTCAAAATATCCCATTATTAGGTTCCCATCGCAATTCCACGTTTTTGTCGATAGTAGGTGTCATGAAGCATGAAATAATTGTTCTGAAGTATAAATTTTAAAGTTTCAATAATAAAAACCT
>NW_026345425.1:0-467 GCF_001194135.2 Octopus bimaculoides | reverse complement strand
CACACACACACACACGTGGATTGTGTCTTATTATTTTTTTTATATCTCGCGATATAAGTGTTTCAGTTACCGTTTCCCGATTATCACAACACACAACTATAATCTTTTATAAAATAATTAAATCAATTTAAGTAATACGCTAATTAACAATTATTTCAAGCGATATACACGAAATAATACCGATTTATTTTCTCAGTTATCCGAAGGAGGATGAGTGATTAATAATTTTTCCTCTTCTCCCAAAAATTTTGTCGGCAATCACTCGCCTTTGAGATAATGGGTGCACGTGTCTTTGTGTGCATGTGTGAGTGAATACAGATACATAAAAAAAGAACACGCTCGCACACACTCATGTACAACCATTATTTTACATTTACCCACATACATACATAAATACACCCACCCACATACATTATCTTTTATACACACGTACATAGGTCCAGATGGACTATATGTAATCTGAACCT
>NW_026345424.1:0-253 GCF_001194135.2 Octopus bimaculoides | reverse complement strand
GAAAGAGCCAGAAGTCACACGTTACCAAGTCGAGAGAGTAGGGAGCTTGTTGAACAAGTGGTGTGTTGTTCTTGATCCCCAAAGCTTAGATTATGAAGGGCATTCAAAAAGTATCCGACTCTATTTTTCCGCCGAAATTCTCTACATGCAAAACTCTGTTAAAATGGAATGCACTGATCCTCTGCTTATTTCAACGTGAGTAGTTTCCGGGATTGTTACACCACAGTCTTCCATGGCAATTTGCCGAACCTTC
>NW_026345423.1:0-1652 GCF_001194135.2 Octopus bimaculoides | reverse complement strand
TGCTGCTGGAAAGCGCACACATCTGCTCAGAACCGAATAGCATGCGTCCGTCCTAATCCGTCAAAGACTTGAGCGTGGTTTTGCTTCAACGTTGCGTCTCTGCTGTTTGGGCCCATCGGACGGCTTTAACTCCTTTGTTTTTTTAGCAAAAGAATCTTAGCTCTGACAACGCAATCTTCATATTTCACCTCAAAGAAATGGACAAGGGCCATTCTCGCTATTAACATGTTAGTTGCGATGCCTTTATTAATAGCCTCTTCTCACTAGTTCTCCTTCTAATCTGCTTCTTTCTATTGCTAAATCTTTACTAAATGCTATCGATTCTACGCCAGTTGCTTTCTTCAAAGCGATCCACTACTGGTTGTTGACGATTGCCCCCCGTCTACCGCCGCTTAGCTAGTTCGCTAATCCAGTTTCTGTAGTTTTTGAGAGCTGGTAAGGACGCATTCAACTTCTAGTAACCGGGTCCCTGACAACGGGTCCTTTATAAATCGACTGAGCATATCACAAATTTGTGATCTGTGTAGCTGGCTAATTTAAATTATGGACAACCTATGCTATCTCTATCCTCTGACATAACAAATATTCACTATAAATACGATCTGGATGACCCGTTGTTACACATTAAGAAAATGTATTTGGAACATCAGGAAAATCCAGTTGGTCCTGTCAGACAGCTGTTAAGTTCTGAGTAGTTTTTCGAGGCTTTTACACCCACTTTGCTATGTACTAAATCCACACAGTCCTTCCGTACGTCCAAAATACTATTCCAGTCCCCTACTAGTAATAAAGTGCAAGACGTTCCCAAGAATGTTTCCAGACACCTGAAGAAATCTTGCATTCTAGCCCCTGTTGGGGCATAAACAGCCAGCAGTTTGAAAGTGCCGCCTTCGCTGCCATTAACATCTATATCCACCACTCTATCATCCAGGTCCAGGAAAATAGTCCGTACTGGGAGATATAAAGATTTCTGGAGTAGCACTGCTACAGCGCCACCTATTCCTGATAGATCACAAGATGAGAATATCTCATAGTCCTCGGAGATAGATGCTAGAGCAGAGATCCTTGTTTCAATAATGGTAGTCATATCTCAATCAAGCGACCTGAGATCATTGAGCAAGTGACCTTGTTTCCAAGCTGATCTTAGGCCACGTACATTTATACAGCCCATTCTCAGCTCAGTCATGCCAGTCAGAGAAAGAAAAAGAGGAGGTTACTGACATTGAATTTCGAAAAGGCCAGAAGATCCGGGTCTCACTACTGGCGAAAAGTTTCTAAAATACCCTTTCTCAGCCTTTTATCATCTCATATTTAAAAAATCCCCACATGGGAATTTTCCCCTTATAGTTTTATAAACGTCTGACGACGTTTAAACTGAGTGTCTTTCTTTTGAGAGTTTTGTGGATGAAATCCTCAAATTCCTTTCTCTCTGTCTCTATTTTATTTTTATTTTGACTTACAAAATCCATCATTTCACTGTTGTACTTGATCAAAACAATGAAATGGATGGATACATATCGTCTACAGTCTGAGGAATAATCTTGTTTTTGATGTCCCGTAATTTGCTCTTTCTGTGTTTCTGTGATTTCATGCTGTTGATGATGTTGTTTTTGAAGGGTTGTGAATCGTGCTGTAGTTGTGGATTCTCTGTT
>NW_026345422.1:0-426 GCF_001194135.2 Octopus bimaculoides | reverse complement strand
AATATTGAGATCTGGGGACTGTGGTGGCCAGATAAGATGTTCAACTTTACAAGAATGTTCCTTGTGCCATTCAGTAATAACTTTAGCTGTGTGGATTGCATTACCCTCCGGAAACAGTTCCACAAATATAGGATGAATTTGATCAGATAAAATGCTTAAATAGTCTTGACTATTAATTCTGCTACGAAGGGAAACCACTGGACCACTTGGACGGATTTCCAAGATATAGCCCCACTACCACCACCAATAAATTATCACAGATCCTCCTCTATGTTTAACAGTTGAAAGAAGGCAGTCTGGGTTAAATGCTTCTTTTGCCTGCCTCCACATGTATACTCGGCCGGTGGTCGGAAATAAGGTAAAGCATGACTCGTCGGAGAAAATAACATTCTTCCACAGCTCTAGGGACCAATTCTGTAGGTTTTT
>NW_026345421.1:0-258 GCF_001194135.2 Octopus bimaculoides | reverse complement strand
CATACATACATAAATACATACATACATACATACATACATACATATGTATGCATGTATGTATGCACACATGCATTTATGTACGTATGTGATAGACACATATGCGATCGTACACACAAACATACATGCTTTGATGCACATAAACGCATGATTATTGAGACTTGTGTATTTATAATGCGCTTGCTCTCTTGATGTGAGTTTGTGTGTATGTGTGTGTGAGAGAGCGAGAGAGAAAGTGTGTGTGTTAGCTTGTACATGTGT
>NW_026345420.1:0-401 GCF_001194135.2 Octopus bimaculoides | reverse complement strand
CTTGCTTACCAGCCACATGGTTCCGAGTTCAGTCCCACTGCGTGGCACCTCGGGCATGTGTATTCTACAATAGCTACTTCATTATGCTGTAGCTATAAATTACAACTGCTATACCTGGCGTGTTTATACACTAATCATACAATATTTATTTGTTCTTTTACCTCTTTCAGTCATTTGACTGCAGCCATGCTGGAGCACCGCCTCTCAGTCGAAGAAATCGACCCCAGGACTTATTCTTTGTAAACCTAGTACATACTCTATCAGTCTCTTTTGCCGAACCGCTAGATTACGGGGATGTAATACACCAACATCGGCCGTCAACTGATGGTGGAGGGACAAACATAGACACACAAATATATACAGACACACACATGTATATATATATATATATATATACATAT
>NW_026345419.1:0-684 GCF_001194135.2 Octopus bimaculoides | reverse complement strand
TATATATATATAGATATATATATATAAATACTTAACTACTTAAATACATACATATATACATGTATATTTACATATTTATGTATATATATATATACACACACATATATATATATAATATATTTATTATATATACACATATTATATATATATAACTATATATATATATCTAGGAGAATATACGAAAAAACAACAACAGACGAGGACAGGTGGTGTAAATAACAAAAGGATATATATATATCTATTTACATATGTATGCAGATAAATATATATGTATACATATATATATATGTGTGTGTATGTTTATATACATACATATGTAAATAGATCGAAATATCTATTTATAAGTATACACACACACACACATACATATGTACACAGGTAAAATGTCTGAACATATGTATGCGTGTGTAACTGTGTGCATATGTGTGGCTGTATGTGTGTATAAGCTGAATATAAGATGTAAATTTCCTTTTTATAATGAAATCCGAAATACAGATGTGATTCGTACAAAAAAATTTCATAAATAATAAATCTTTCGCTGTAACTCAAAAACAACTGAAGGTTCTTTGTGACTTATTCTCTCCAAAGCAAGCGTAGAACACATTTGTTAGAATAAAATTTATATATTACAAGCTGAAACGAATTGAGCATTGACAAAGTTCGCAGATTTACTAACGAGACCAT
>NW_026345418.1:0-242 GCF_001194135.2 Octopus bimaculoides | reverse complement strand
ACATATGTATAATGTAGTCATGCACCCAGACACACACACACACACGTACATATACACTCACATGTCGACACACAAATGCACCTACATCATACACATATACACACGAACAAATCCTGTGACTAATATATATGTGTGTGTGTATACTCATAGAATTATATATATATTTGAGAAAGAGAGACAGAGATATATATATATACATATAGATGCACATAAAACAAACAAACCTACACACACACATACAC
>NW_026345417.1:0-343 GCF_001194135.2 Octopus bimaculoides | reverse complement strand
CTCTCTCTCCCTCTTTCTCTCTCTCTCTCTCTCTCTCTCTCCCTCTCTCTGAGCACCTGTTTAAATAAGTATGGAAAGTTGTTTATTTTCAGACATAAGATGTAAATCGTGGGGCTGGCAAGGAGACGGGGGGAAAGTGACGATGGTGATAGCAGTGGATGTCGTTATAGTGGTGGCGGTGGTAGTGGCGTTTTGCAGGATCGGTGTGTAAGTGCGACGGAGAGAAAGTAAACATATACCGACCTACCTACCACTACTACCCACACCACACACGATGTTATGTATGTGTGTATTGGGTGTATGTGTGCGTACTTGTGTTGGCGCGCACACACACACACACACA
>NW_026345416.1:0-332 GCF_001194135.2 Octopus bimaculoides | reverse complement strand
GCTTCACCACATACCGAAATTTAGAAATAGCAGTTAAAGTGCTAAAACTCGAACAGATATATATTATGTATATATATATAATTCAATGAGAGTTAGAGGTTGTGAATCCAATCAACTAAGGGATAGTATCTATCCAATATACTGCTGGTAGAATACCCAATTATTAATACACAAGTGTTGGTTATATCTACCGATCACTACAGTAGACTGAAAAGATGGAAATAACATGTAGGGTACTGTGACATCTTGGCAGAAACAGCTGTAAGAAACTGCTCTTCTTTGTCTATTCTAGAAATTACTGGTACTTTATATGTAAAACACAATCTTTACAC
>NW_026345415.1:0-211 GCF_001194135.2 Octopus bimaculoides | reverse complement strand
ACACCCGTTTTTGTATTTGAATATGTACGTGCATATCTATGCATATGTGTACATACATATGTAGAAGTGTATGTGTATGTGAATGGATTATGTATGTATATATCACGTGCATACACACATACAAACACATGTATATAGTCGTCAAACATTACTCACTAATATTTCGCTATGTATGTATATGTGCGTGTAGGTATGTAAGTAGATTGTATGT
>NW_026345414.1:0-215 GCF_001194135.2 Octopus bimaculoides | reverse complement strand
CTCTCCCCTTCTATTGACTTGGTCAGCTAGGTAACGGAAGCTATATATGCATATATATATGTATATATTTATGCATATATATGTGTGTGTATATATATGTATGCATATATATATATATGTATATGTATATATGTATGCATATATATGTATATGTATGTATATACGTATACATATATATGTATATGTATATATATATATATGTATATATATATATG
>NW_026345413.1:0-464 GCF_001194135.2 Octopus bimaculoides | reverse complement strand
ATAAACGTATACGTACACACACACTCACACATACGCACACACACACACCAACCACATGGTTCTGGGTTCAGTCCCACTGCGTGGTACCTTAGCAAGTGCCTTATACTATAACCGCGGGCCAACCAAAGACTTAAAGACTGAAAACTGTTTTTTGGTTTGCTCGTGTTTTGTGGCTGTTTGTATTAGTTTTTCTTGCTTCTGAAGTAGATATTTTTGCAGTCCTATGGTGGATATTTTGTAATAGTTTTCTAGCTGTATAAGACCTCTATCACTTTCTGTACGTTGTATATATAAACTTTCTATGTCAGACTTTGGGTCGTGCATCCTAAATCCTGTCATTACATTTCTTGTTTTCCTGTCAATTTTGATTAGTTCATTTAGTGTCCAGCTAAAGTTATTGTAGCTGTAACTTATAATCTAACTTGTCTATTGAATTCTTTTTTGTTATTCTCTTTTTCATTTGT
>NW_026345412.1:0-504 GCF_001194135.2 Octopus bimaculoides | reverse complement strand
ATATACATATATATATTTATATATGTATCTATTAGTGTATGTATGTATATGTATATAAGTATATATAGGTATATACAGACATTTATTCTCATGACCAGATATGTGCACATCTAACATGTACATGATCTCGTTTATTGCAAACAAAGAATTCAAAACATTTGAAAATAAATGCAGAACTAAGTTAAAAGAATCCTAAAAGAGCAGTAAAAAGGCTAGCATTAGCTCAAAGAATATTAATGCTATTCCAACTCCAAATCGTCTAATCTTATTTGGAGAGATTTGCTTTTATTTTACAAGTTACACAGAAGAAGATGCTTATTGGAATCTAATTCGTTTTATGTGAAACCTATTCATTTTTGCTGGTCTGTACTCTAGGGAAATATTGTTACATCACGTGCCGTTTGAATCATTTTTTAAAAAATTAATGATTCGCCTGTATATCTGTGTGTAGTTTATGTGTATGGATACTTGCATACATACATACATACATACATATATATATAT
>NW_026345411.1:0-260 GCF_001194135.2 Octopus bimaculoides | reverse complement strand
TTTGCCTTTCTGCTTGTCATCCACCATCGTTTGACAACAGATGTTGATTTGTTTACGTCTCCCTGATTTGGCGGTTCAACGAAAACACACTGATAGAATAAGTACTAGGATTTGAAAAGATAAGCACTGGGGACGATTTGTAGGGCTAAAACCTTCAAGACGATCCCTCAGCCTGGATGCATTCTTGTGACTAAAGCAAATATTGGTTTTTATATATGTATGTATATGTATGTATATGTATATATATGTGTATATATATG
>NW_026345410.1:0-220 GCF_001194135.2 Octopus bimaculoides | reverse complement strand
CTAACCTGGTCACCTAGATACCAGAAGCTATCTACTACCTCTAGCTTGCCACCTTGGTAGTTGATGGAGTCTGTTTTCTGCACTTGTTCAGCATTTATTATGCCTGTGCACCTTCCACATATAAAAGTTAAGTTTCTCTGTTAATCTTCCTTTAATGTTGCTGCACCTTCTGTGTGTCCAAAGCTTACACTGGGTGCATCTTATGGAGTTTCTACTTACA
>NW_026345409.1:0-261 GCF_001194135.2 Octopus bimaculoides | reverse complement strand
CTCTCAGTTTCTTCTGGTTCAGTCTCAAGAAGAGTAATCTTTCACTTTCAGTTTTTGCATACATGTCAACAATGAACTGACTGAACAGTTCTCTACAATGTAGAATGTGGTTTGAATCTTGACTCCTGACCATGATGTGGAATGCATAGAAGTCCATGGATGAAACTCGCTTTGAGGAGTTTGTCTGTCTCATGTCAATGTGATAAGTATGTTGTCCATAACAGAACAGTAATGGATATTGTAGTGCATCATAGAATCTGT
>NW_026345408.1:0-248 GCF_001194135.2 Octopus bimaculoides | reverse complement strand
TATATTCACACATACGTACATACATATAGGTATGTACATATATTTAGATGTATTAGATGTATATTTGTATATTGAGAGCTAGATAGGTTGTTCCTTGACATGTCACGTCATTTCTCTTTATAATTTGGAATCAATTTTTCAGGCAACAACAGAAAGTACATTTTAATAGAAAGGTAAACTAGAAATACACAAATAATACTTTTCCCAGCAAATCTTTTTCCAGTGAGCAATATGAAATAATGATACAT
>NW_026345407.1:0-258 GCF_001194135.2 Octopus bimaculoides | reverse complement strand
TATATATATATCCGTGTGTGTATATGTCTGTGTTTATGCATGTGTATATACATATGCATATATACACATATTAGAAGGTTTGGAGAACATGTATGCATATATATATGTATATCCTTATATCGATATATGGTATATATTTATATATGTATAAACACACGCACTCATATAGAGGTATATAAATATGATTGTATGAGCATATGGATCTGTGTATGCATCAAGATACATTAAATGAAATTAATATGATTGTGTACAGAGACA
>NW_026345406.1:0-375 GCF_001194135.2 Octopus bimaculoides | reverse complement strand
ATGTATGTATGTATGCATGCATGCATGTATGTATGCATGTACGTACATACGTATGTATGCCATATGTATGTATGTATGTATGTATGTATGTATGCATGTATGTATGTATGCATGTATGCATGTGCGTAAATACGTATGTATGCCATATGTATGTATGTATGCATGTACGTACGTATGGATGTATGTGTGTGTGTGAATGTACGTATGTATGTCTTTTCATGTATGTGTGTATGCATGGATGTATGTAAGTATATATGAGTGCGTGTATCTATGAATGTATGTATACATATATGTATGTATGTATGCATGTATATATGCATTTATTGACTTATGTACGTCTGGATGTATGTATTTATGTTTGTATGCATGTATGTA
>NW_026345405.1:0-476 GCF_001194135.2 Octopus bimaculoides | reverse complement strand
GTGGTTAAGAAGCTTGATTTGCGACCACGTAGTTTCGGGTTCACTTCCCACTGCGTGACACATTGGGCAAGCGTCTTTTACTATACTGACATTCGATTAAAATGTCTTACGGTTAAGCTGGTCCCTATGTATTTCCCTGAAGAGAAGATTACATCCTTATCAACATCACCTATTCCTTTGGAAGGTACAATTTGTAATCTTCGAAACATATGTTGGAAATAAAAGAATTCATTTAACATATGCGTTTTACTCCATTTACTAAATTTGTATATTTACTCAAATACCCAAAATAACAAGGAGTTTCTACCTCATAAACAGGAGTTACACCACAGTCATTTTGTGATCTTTGCTACCCTGGTATCTATTAACCAATTTATTTTGTCGGAGTTAATTATTAACTTAGAGAAAATAAATACATACATACATACATATATATATATATATATATAATATAATATAAATAATATATAAATATA
>NW_026345404.1:0-286 GCF_001194135.2 Octopus bimaculoides | reverse complement strand
GATGATGATGATGATGATGATGGCAATGGTGGTGACTGTGGTGTTAAAGGCGGTGGAGCGGGTGACGAGTTTTATTTTTTATGATGAGGAGGATGATTATGATGATGTTAGTTGTGGTGATAATGATGGGAATGGTGATAATGATGATATATCGCTGATAATAATGACGGTGGCGACAGGGGTGGTGACAGTAGTGATGGTGGCGGTACACATATAATGAAGATCGTAGCGGTAGTTACGGTGGTAGTGGTGGTGGTGGTGGTGGTGGTTGTGGTGGTGGTGGTGG
>NW_026345403.1:0-268 GCF_001194135.2 Octopus bimaculoides | reverse complement strand
AAATATGTTATGATGGCAACGTGTTGCTATAATGATAATTTTCTGATATTCGCAACGAGGTTACGATGCGAACGATGTTTATATTCACATTAATGTTAACAGTGGGATTATGTTGACAATGCTGCTATGACGAAGATATTGTACTAGCAACTATGACAATAATGATAACAACAGTAATTATGTTGCTTATGATGTTGTGGTGACAAAGGTAGAGATGACAAATAAAAATTTTAAAAACTAACAAGAACAAAAATATGTGTTTTCATTG
>NW_026345402.1:0-316 GCF_001194135.2 Octopus bimaculoides | reverse complement strand
TGCATTAACGCCAATACTTGTGGCATACTAGAATGAAGAATAGCATCAGATGCTCTCCAATTTTCAACTATGTCATTAAATGATTTAGGCAAAGTTTCCCTTTCCGTCCATAGGCTAGCAAGAAGTTTGATTTGAGATGACAGTAAGAGCAAATCAAAAGAAGCAGGTAGATGTGCATTTTCAAAGTTAAATACTCCACAAGTGACTGCTGACAACAACAACTCCTCTCGCTCAGAGCATACACGTATTCCCTGTTGTTGAAACCAGCGAGTCAATTCATTTTCGATGACAGCCACTACAGAGAAAAATTGCCGAC
>NW_026345401.1:0-802 GCF_001194135.2 Octopus bimaculoides | reverse complement strand
TCTTCAAATTTTCTTCAATTTCTCGCCGAGTGTTTTCCGTACACCTAGGGTAGAGAAGCGCATTGTATACATTCCCAGTTTACACACGCAAATTCACAGGTAAAATATGTATTTTAAAAAAAGTTAATAAATAAATAAATTCATGAATGGACGTTGTTTTCACAGCCATAATGCTCTTCTCAGTACATGACTCGTTCCAGTTATTTCATAGTTTGAAATAACAGAACAAGCTTACACACTTTTGGGGGAGCCGTAAAATAGTCGTCCTATTGTGTGAATGCTTATAGCAGCAGTGAAGACCGAGTGAGAGAGGAGAAGGATAGCGTGGTCAAAGAGGAAGCAGGTAAATTCGCCGAAATTCTAGTATACAGCAAGTTTATTTGTAGAAATCTAGATTTTTTTTAGAGGAGCATCGACACGTTTGACATAGCTTAGGTAAAATGTTTCAGCAAATTTAATAGTTTGAAAGGAGCATCGACACATAGCTATTATTGACGTGCTGGCAGAATCCTTAGCGAGCCTATCTAAATGATTAGTGGTATTTCGTCTGCTGCTACGTTCTGAGTTCAAATTCCGCTGAGGTTAACTTTGCCTTTCATCTTTTCGGGGTCGATAAATTAAGTACTAGTTGAGTACTGGGGTTGATGTAAACGGCTGTCCCCTTCCCTAGAAAATCCAGGTCTTGTACCTAGAGTAGAAAGGATTATTATTATTATTATTGCCTTTGCACAACTTTAAACGCTGGAGATGTGATACGGTGTCAGCTGTTCACTACCAGTGAACTAAGGTAACACCCCTTATT
>NW_026345400.1:0-215 GCF_001194135.2 Octopus bimaculoides | reverse complement strand
ATACAAAATCGAAAATGATCTCGGCGTTATTTGAACTCGGAATGTTAAGAACCGACAGAAATGCCGCTAAGTATTTTGCTTGACATGCTAACAGTTCTGCCGGCTCGCTGCTTTAATTTCTACTAAAATTTTGGTAGTGGAGGTTATTCGATTATATCGACTCCAGTGCTCAACTGGTATATATTTTATCGACCTGAAAGGATGCAAGGTAAAGT
>NW_026345399.1:0-247 GCF_001194135.2 Octopus bimaculoides | reverse complement strand
ATATATATATATATATATATATATATATATATATGGCAGCACTTGATTTTTTTCTATCCAAAGGTTTTCTTTAAACTCAATATTTACGCGCTGTTATTTGTAATTTTATTTGCTTCGGGTAACACCGTTGGAAGCAGATTATTTCAAGTTTTCTGCAAGTTTCAAAATTCTTATTACGAAAGCAACACACACACATATACGTATATGATGATGATGATAATAATAATAATAATAATAATAATAATAA
>NW_026345398.1:0-305 GCF_001194135.2 Octopus bimaculoides | reverse complement strand
GTATGTATGGATGTGTTTCTCCATATGTGTCCTTCTGTGAAGTACGAGTGTAATGGTCACGTGTTTCAGTTTTCATTTGCGTATGTGTGTGCATGTGTGCTTGTCTGATCATATTACTTATGTACCTATCCGTCTTTATGTCTATCTGTTTACATTCATATCCATTTCCCTACATGTGCACATTCATATACGTATGCATATATACGCACTCACACATCTACTTAACAGTCCACTAACTGATCTGCCTGTATACAAATATAAACTGTGGGTATCGGGGTATGATTACCTACTACGTATATTTCCTA
>NW_026345397.1:0-259 GCF_001194135.2 Octopus bimaculoides | reverse complement strand
ACCTCATCCCAGGTCTTCCTGGGCCTGCCTCTTCCACAGGTTCTCTCAACCCCTAGGGTGTGGCACTTTTTCACGTAGCTATCCTCATCCATTGTCGCCACATGTCCATTCCAGCGCAATCGTCTCTCTTGCACACGACAACTGATGCTTCTTAGGTTCAACTTTTCTCTCAAGGTACTTACACTCTGTTGATTATGCACACTGTCGGGTATCCTCAGCAGTCACGGCCCATGTTTCACTGCCATGTAGCATGGCTGTT
>NW_026345396.1:1368-2124 GCF_001194135.2 Octopus bimaculoides | reverse complement strand
GTTCGGTAAAGGGTAAAAAATGGTAAAAAAAGCATATTTATACGGTGAAATGTTCAAATGTTCATAGAAATTTCAATGAGTTTCACAGAGATAGTAACATAATTAAACACACACACACACACATACGTATCACCTCACCTCTCACCCCCTACGCACACGTCGACATATACGTACACACAAACACGCACAGACTATCATATCCTCATACGCACACACACAAACACATACGCAATCACAGTAACACCCACACACTCGCACACTCTCACCACCGAATCGAATCCCTGAGGTAGTAAAGTATACCTCTGAAGATATTCATCTTATAATGATATTAATTTTATAAATTAATTATCTGAAGATTTCTGAATCGAAACAGCTGTCAGAGATGTTGTCATATTTTATAATTAATAAATAATTTTATTAACTACCTCTCCATTTTCTCCTTATTCTTTAAATATATAAATATATGAACCACGGTTTATAAAACTCAGATATGTTTCGACCAAAGATTGGTCCAGGCCATGTCTAACTTAATAGCACCACCTGATAGGATTATCTAAGTCAAGTTTTGTGGTATTGTGATCGATTCATGTAGTGAATTCTTGTTGAGTGAGCTGTATCCAGGTATGGGTGGCTTACATGGTATTCCTTGAAGTAATTTGTCCAGACTCCGTTTAAATGTGACTTCGAAGTCACTGTCAACAACATTCTAGTTTAAGAATGATATGTGTATGTATACATACATACATATATATATAT
>NW_026345396.1:0-515 GCF_001194135.2 Octopus bimaculoides | reverse complement strand
TGTGAGGGGAGTGTTGGTGGTAGGTGTTGATAAAAACGGTGTGGTGTTGTGTTTGTTGTCGTCAACACTCTTTTCACACCTGAGTAGACGGACTTGGTGCCTTTGTCTCCGTTCATTGCATATTCTAACTAGTCTAGTAGTAGTAGTAGTAGTAGTAGTAGTAGTAGTAGTAGTAGTAGTAGTAGCGGCGGCGGCGGTGGGTGGTGGTGGTGGTTGTAGCAGTGGTGATGGTGGTGATGGTGGTGTTGGTGTTGGTTTAAGTGGAGGTGGTAGTTGTGATGATAGTGGTGATGATGACGACAACACCGACGACATCGCCGACGACAAAGCTGATGGTGTTGATGATGATGGCCATGGCAGTAATCATTCCAGTGAAATCTATCCAGACCTTAACAGCCACACAACCATCGTTGCAGTTCTTCTTGCTACCGGATGTCATTTTTAGGATATCTTGCTTCTGTCCTATTATTATTCATTTGCATTCATCTTATCTATCTATCTATCTATCTATCTAT
>NW_026345395.1:0-266 GCF_001194135.2 Octopus bimaculoides | reverse complement strand
CCTACAAACGCGCGAATACATTTATATATATATGCACCCATACATGTACGTACCAATACGTGCATGTATGTAATGGTTGGCATTTTATTGAATTTTTCTGTGAATGTGAAAGAATGGTTAATTTTATACACTTATGTAAACATACACGAGTTGTGTATTTGCGTACGTGTATTTCCAAAGGAAACATTCATTTCTGGCGCCATTCATACACTCCCATTCATTCACACATTCATATAGGTGTGCATATTTTATATAGGTATGTACAT
>NW_026345394.1:0-466 GCF_001194135.2 Octopus bimaculoides | reverse complement strand
CCATACAATTTCAAAGTAAGGTGATTAAAATCAAAACAAGCAACAAGGATTTCCAGAGGTAATGCAGTACAATTGTTTCATGCAACTCCATTTAATTGAACCTTGCAATCATTACATCAATTTAAAATGCAGAGCAATCCTCAGCTGCACAAAGACATAGCATTTAATTAAATTAGAACAGATGGACACATTAGTATAATTATACCTAAAATCTCCAAGAATTTAAGGAGATAGACAACGAACATGTTGTCTCCACTTTTTAATTAAATTCTATGTCTTTGTGCAGCTGAGGATTGCTCTGCATTTTAAATTGATGTAATGATTGCATTGTTCAATTAAATGGAATTGCATGAAACGATCGTACTGCATTACCTCTGGATATACTTCTTGCTTATTTTGATATATATGTATGTATTTATATTTATATGTATGTAAATATGGATATATGCATATATATATATATATA
>NW_026345393.1:0-393 GCF_001194135.2 Octopus bimaculoides | reverse complement strand
CATATATGTCTGTATGTGTGTGTTTGAATGAGGTTCTGTGTGTATTTATATACACACACACGTATACACATATTACACATGGGCGGAGTTTATCATCATCTGTGGTTGTTGATGTCGACTGGTAGGGGCTATGCAGGGCGACGTTTTATTGCCGATGTTGTTGAAGTAACGCTTGTACTAATTATTGTTATGGGTTTCGTTGTTTTTTTTGTTTCTTTTTTGTTATTGTTCCTTAGTCTTTTCTTAATGTTTGTGTAGTGGTGGTGCTGTTGTAATTGTGGTCGTCGGCGGCGGAGGCCGCAGTGGTGTTGGCGGTGGTGGTGGTGGTGGTGGTGCTGGTCGTAGTGTTACTGGGTGTTGTTCTTAGTTTGGCGGATGGGGGGGCGGTTAGCG
>NW_026345392.1:0-294 GCF_001194135.2 Octopus bimaculoides | reverse complement strand
TATATATAAAAAAATTTAAATAAGAGCTTTGACGCTAAATTGATATATATTAAAGTTTATTACCTATGTATACAAGGTCAAATTCAACTCTTAATTCAAGTTAAGTAAGTAAATTACCTTACACCTCCTCAGGGTGTTTTTGGCATTTACTTTTTACCCTGAGGATGTGTAAGGTAATTTATTTATTTAACTTGAATTAAGAGTTGAATTTGACCTTATACAGAAATGCATACATAGGTAATAAACTTAAATATATATGAATTTAGCGTCAAAGCTCTTATTTAAATTTTTTGA
>NW_026345391.1:0-335 GCF_001194135.2 Octopus bimaculoides | reverse complement strand
ATACATACATACATATATATAATATAAAATATATATATGCATATATACTTATATGTTCATACATACATATATATATGTATATGTACATGCATATATGAGTCGACAATATTCCTCCAGCGCTCGGTACCTTACCTCGTCTGACCTAACGGCCTATTTTGTTTGTTTTCGTTTGGTTTGCTGTATGCCTCCAATGTCCTGTTTTTGCCACCAACTTTGACCCACCGCAAATACCCAATTTTATTTTAATTCACGGGAGCAACTGCCTTTTGAAGCCTCATATTGTCCTTAAATGCTCGAAATGAGGAGTAGATAGACAGCCGACAACTGATGAAGGG
>NW_026345390.1:0-300 GCF_001194135.2 Octopus bimaculoides | reverse complement strand
TAGATAGATAGATAGATAGATAGATAGATAGATAGATAGATAAAGATATTTAGCTATGCATTCAAGTTTCGTCCTGTTTCTATCTATCTACCCTCTCTATCTTTCTCTCGCTCTCTACTTCTCTCTCTTTCTCTCTCTCTACTTCTCTCTCTTTCTCTCTCTCTCTTTCTCTCTCTCTCTCTACTTCTCTCTCTTTCTCTCTCTCTTTCTCTCTCTCTACTTCTCTCTCTTTCTCTCTCTCTCTCTCTACTTCTCTCTCTCTCTCTCTCATATATATATATATATATATATATATATATA
>NW_026345389.1:0-504 GCF_001194135.2 Octopus bimaculoides | reverse complement strand
CAGGTGTTTCCCCTTCAATATGTCCAGGTATTTCGTAAATATTGTTGTCTACATCTGTTGTATAAACACATTCACCAATTATGGTTAAATGAGGTCTTGGAATATGAAATTCCACACCAACAAACATTATTCCTTCTTCTATTCTTATCCTCCTCACCAAAGACTTTTCCCTGAACCATTCCACAAAAAACCAAACATTCCAGCATCCAGGCAACTCCTCCACCCCCTTCAACTCCTCCTCCTTCAACTCCTTCCTCATAACAACAACATCACCAAAAGATGTGACTCCCACACCATCCACCCCTTCCTCTCCCTCGAACCTTCCCACTCTCTCCATCTCCCCCCTACACACTTCATCTTTACATTTCCCATCTTTCATATCAACCACATCCACATAATAAGGGTCAAAGATGCTGGGGTCTTTGCAACAATAGTAAACCTTGTTGTTCTCCTGTATTCTTTTGTATTTCTTGTCTCTCTCTTCTTGAGTCATGTCTCTAATAT
>NW_026345388.1:0-412 GCF_001194135.2 Octopus bimaculoides | reverse complement strand
TATATATATATACATAATATATCCATTAAAACAAACATACTTATATAATCCCCGCATGTGTATATATACACATATCTCTGTATGTATGTATGTATGCATGTATGTATGTGTGCATGTATGTATATATCTATCTATCTATATTCATCTCTATATTTGTGTGGGAGAATGTATGTTCATGTGCGTGTGTTTGTGTGTGTTTGTGTGTGTGCGTAAGTACGTGCGCGTGCGCTTGTGTGTCTGCTTGTGTATACCAAGTTATATTACTAAGTACGTAAATATGTTTTTATCTATTTAAACACGAACTCATTTTAATACATGCGCATATTTGGGTGTGCACACACCTATAAACATTTACATACATAGGTACATAAATATATATATATATATATATATATATACGTATGTATATAAG
>NW_026345387.1:0-274 GCF_001194135.2 Octopus bimaculoides | reverse complement strand
GTGTGTGTATGTATGTGTGTGCATGTATGTATGTGTGTGTGTATGTATGTATTAATGTATGTCTGCTGCATGCATACATGTATATATGTATGTATGAAGGTATGTATGAATTAATGTACGTACATCTATCTATCTATCTTTACACGCACATACACACATACACACATGCACACACGCATAGCCATGTATATACTCTTTATATATATATATATATATATATTCGCATATTTGCGTATACATGCTTGTATCTGCGCATGTGTGTGTGTGTGTGTGT
>NW_026345386.1:0-948 GCF_001194135.2 Octopus bimaculoides | reverse complement strand
GTGTGTGTGTGTGTGAAGATTATTTTCTCTCGGAGAGAAAAGACTGTTCCCTTGGCTCTTTGTGCGTGTAAATGTCTGCGTGCTTACGTGGAAATTTATATATACGTATGTACCCAATTGTCTGTATTGATATATGTATTTCTGTATGTATCTATATATGTATAAATATGTACGATTACAAATACATTTGTATATATATGTATATATACCTTCGCTCTCCTGAAGACCAGCCAACAGTATCAAAAGACAAGTTAATATATACGTATGTACCCAAATGTCTGTGTGCATATATACGTATGTACCCAATTATCTGTATTCATATATGTATGTCTGTATGTATCTATATATGTATAAACATGTACGATTATAAATACATTTGTATATATAGATATATATATATACCTTCGCTCTCCTGAAGACCCGCCAATAGTATCAAAAAACACGTTAATACGATATAACCGGTCCCTTTCATAGTTGCTCAATGAGTTCTGCTTGTTTCTAACGATAGTTTTACACTGAACTAGATTATTTCGAAATAACCATCATTTCCTGTCTTTATATATACACCCAGTCAGTCACTACTGACCTATATGTATACTTATGAGTATATATGGATGCGTGATGAATATACTGTTTGTGTATTTACCTCCCTCGTGTGTGTTACACTCCCTCTCGCTGTTTACGTATATGCGTATTTTATTTGAATGCATGTGTGTAGGTGACGTGCGGTGCGTACAATATATTTGTATGTGTGTATGAATGTATTTATGTACATGTATGAGTATTTACAACTCTCTGCCTGTACTCTCTCTCCGTATATATACGTGCTTATTATTTTATACACACACACACGCAAACATATATATACATATAGCTACATACGTACATACAAACACACACATATATGTGAGTATATATATATATATATATATATATATATATATATAT
>NW_026345385.1:0-301 GCF_001194135.2 Octopus bimaculoides | reverse complement strand
AAGCAGTTTGTCAAGTTTTACCTTCCCCTCAAAGCAACACAGAGATTTCATTTCAGCAGCCCATCTGTAAGCTTTGCAGTCTGTGAGAGAGAGAGAGAGAACATTGCAAACAATGAATGAAATAAACATGAAATGAAAAATCATATAAATAAAAGGGCATTTCTACAGATCTATATGCCCCCCCAACTTTGTTGCCTCATAACATCCAGAAAAATGAATACTTTTTAACAAAATTATATACAAATACTGCATAGATGTTGTGGCTTCAGAGTATATAGGGATTTATGGGAAAGAATTTTTG
>NW_026345384.1:0-549 GCF_001194135.2 Octopus bimaculoides | reverse complement strand
GCCGATACAGCTTGGCACCAGTGATGTTGCAACTCATTTCTACAGCTGATGATTCTAATGGTGCTGTAAAACAGGACTACCTGATGCTTTACAAATGGTTCACTGGTTGTGATCCAGAGAAACGCACACTCGGAACACTAAGGGACGCTCTCAGAGAAGCCAAGTGTTTTGCTGCACTCGAACGTCTACCGTCAAAGACGGAGTGAATTTCTGTGTAAATGTGGTTGTTGTTCAGTTCCAAAGTTCTTGACCAAACAGAGACTTCTGATGAAATGTATTCCAGCCAGGACCATCTTGTCTTTTTCCTAAGTGTAGAGAACCTGGAATCACATTGTCTAATGTGTCCCTTAAGGTTACAAGTTGTGAACCAAGGAGAACTTGAGGACTAATTCTAGCAGATCTATCTACCACATAGAGACCCTTTTTACTGGTTTGGTTCCTTTGTTGTTAGAGATTAACTTTTGAAATAGGCTTAGGAGTGGCTGTGTGGTAAGTAGCATGCTGACCAACCACATGGTTCCGGGTTCATTCCCACTGCGTGGCATCTTG
>NW_026345383.1:0-248 GCF_001194135.2 Octopus bimaculoides | reverse complement strand
ATATATATAGGGACAGACCGACAATCAATACAGATAAATATACAGTTTATATATACAGGTATTATTAAGATAGCTGTGTGTGTGCGTGTGTGTATATTACAAGAGAAAGAGGGAAAGAGAGAGGGAGAGACCGAAAGAGAGAAAGAGAGAGTTATGTAGATAGATAGATAGATAGCTAGATAGATAGTTTTGAGAAATAGATGGAGTGATAGACTAGATAGATTTATAGTAGAGAAATAGATAGACAG
>NW_026345382.1:0-265 GCF_001194135.2 Octopus bimaculoides | reverse complement strand
AAAGATGGTCTGCAAGATTCAGAAGAGGAGATTTCAGCCTAGAAGATGAAGATCGAACAGGACGTCCAGTTGAGTTTGACGATAAGCTCCTTGAGGCATTACTTGAAGAAATCCTGCACTATCAGTTGAAGAATTGGCAATAAAGCTTAGTTCAAACCATACAACTGTTCATCGTCATCTTCAAATTTGAAAGGTTCCTAAACTTGGATAATGGGTGTCCGAAAGCAACCGCAAATTCCGAGTTGACATCTGCTCTTCTCTCCAT
>NW_026345381.1:0-254 GCF_001194135.2 Octopus bimaculoides | reverse complement strand
TATATTAAAACATATGAAACAAGGGCTACCTAAAAGTCTGAAAACAAGCAGGAAATTTTTCTCTAGTAAAGGATAAACTTATGAAATGCTTTGGATAGGCAAAGGGTTAGGAAAACAACATTTTCATGACGTTATAAAGGAAGAAGTTTAGCGTCCATGATGTGCTGTCAAGGTTGCGGGAAGAAGAAACAACAATTCATGAGCTGATGCTTTAGGCAGCGATACACTAAGATGATGGGTTAACTTGAGACCTG
>NW_026345380.1:0-258 GCF_001194135.2 Octopus bimaculoides | reverse complement strand
GTTCTTGTAACAGAGACGAGTCAATATAAGAGTAATATGCGTTAATGAGCTTATAATCTCACAATTTTATATTTTGTGAGTAGATAGATTATCCGATTGTCATCAAATACGTTATTGCAGCTTACCTGAATGTCATATGATAGTGTATAACTCATGAATATTTATTCTTGGCAAACTGTATCACTAATGCATGGTAAACGTTTTCTAGCATCATGTAGTAGTAGTAGTAGTAGTAGTAGTAGTAGTAGTAGTAGTAGT
>NW_026345379.1:0-361 GCF_001194135.2 Octopus bimaculoides | reverse complement strand
TATACATATATATATCCATGTTGAAGCATATTTTATTGTATCTGGGGAGACTCATTCTCTTTTAATGCCTTGTTAATTAACACACCGGTTCGATTTCCACTCATTTACTTATTTATTTTTCTTGAAATTTTCGTTGCTTCTTGCAACCTCTTTGAAGAGGTTGCAAGAAGTGTGTTAGCTAACAAGGCATTAAAACACAATGAGTCTCGCCATACACAATAAAATATACCTTAACACTCGAGTTCAAATAAAGAATCTTGCAAACCCAATACAAAGACGAAATAAACACACACGCACGCACGCACACGCACACACGCACAGACACACATATTCGTATACATACATACATACATATATATAT
>NW_026345378.1:0-428 GCF_001194135.2 Octopus bimaculoides | reverse complement strand
TTGATCGGATCAACTGGAACCCTCGAGGTCGTAAGCGACGGAGTGCCAACGACGAAAGAAACATAATCAAGCAGAATTATGGTCTAACTTATTGCAGTCTTAAGAATCCAGTCTTTATATATGTCTAGGACTACATCGTGGTCTTTAAATTTGTTCTTCCCTTTTTCAAACGAAAGGCTGTGTTTTCTGGGAGATTTGGCTGCAATTTCTAGCCGTTCGAGTCCAAGGCAGAAATAAGTCGAACATCACGTGATCAGAAATATTCCATTCATGACCAACTACCTTTTAATATATCAGGGAGTAAAAGGCGGCGAGCTGGCAGAAACGTTAGCACACCGGGCGACATGCTTAGTGGTAGTTCATCTGTCTTTGCGTTCTAAGTTCAAATTCCGCTGAGGTCGACTTTGCCTTTCATCCTTCCGGGGTCG
>NW_026345377.1:2815-4801 GCF_001194135.2 Octopus bimaculoides | reverse complement strand
TATATACGTTTATGTATATATATGTGTATATATATACGTATATGTATGTATATGTATATATATAAACCTATTTGTATATATATGTGCATATATATACGTATATGTGTGTATATGTGTGTATGTATATATTTGCATGTATACATATATATGTATATATACGTATATATAGAAATACGTACATATATATGTATATATATATATAGATACATATGTCTGCAACTGTATGTTTATGAATGTATATTTATATGTAGGTGAGTGTATGTGTATTTGTATGCGTTTTTGTGTTTATATGCCTGTATATAATATATGCACTCGTTTATAAAAAAAAATAGCTACATGTTGATCTGTGTGTTTGTATACAGACCCACAATCACTCACACGCACACGCATATGTGCATGAAATCTAAGAATGTATGTTTGTGTGTCTGTATATATATATATATATATATATATATATATACATACACACACACACACATTCATATACATACATGTGTATATTCATTTGTTTTCCTGTATTACATCACTGGATTTAGCCAGAGGTTGAGGTCATGATGTTGTACCATACACATAGTTATATCTCCGTAGCCACCTTTACATACATACATACATCTGCACACACACATATATATATATGTATATACACACGTACATAAGTATATATTTTTTCATAGGTCTGTGCATACATGCGTATGTGTATCCTCGTGTACCTGTATATAATCTGTGTTGGTGAATGTATGCCACTGTCTTGTATGTGTACGTATGTTGTAAATGGCCATATATTTTTATGTGTATGTGCATATATATTTCGCATAAATGTTTTATAAATTTCTAAGTATGTATGTATGTATGTATGTATTTCGAATATAATGGTCTACGTACACATACATTCGAGCTCACTCAAGTAATTGCGTGAAACTAAGCTCCTGGTTACGATTGCATAATTACAATTTAAATCTGATCCTACATATATGTATCTGTTTCTCTATGTATGATAACGCGCTCACACGCACACACAAGCACACACGCTCACACACAGAAATTTCAAAATCACACAGCGCTTAATTATACGACCAACTTGTAAACAGGAATTACATAAAAATTACATTAAACCTCAGCCACACGCATACTGCCATTATAACACAGACACTCTCAGAGATATACAAGAAACGCACTTTATAAGATGTATACCTATCCAAAAGTTTGTTTCTTTAGATTTTTTTTTTTATTCATTAATTTATTTACTTATTTTAATTGTATTTACATATTTATTTATTTTTGTTCAATTTCTCCAAGATGGGGGTGAGTAGTGCTTTGATCTTTACGCTTAGCCTCGGAAATTTGTGAGAAAGTTGATATTCATAGACTGAATTCTAGGCCTGAGACCTTGCAAGAACAGTGTACCCCGATATAATCACTCAACCACACTCCGTCATTCTCTCTCTCTCTAATACAGATAACAATATAATTTACACGTTCACTGACAGGGACGAAAAAGCAGAGTGACGTAACAAGACGGACATACATACATACATACATACATACATACATCCTCTCGAACACCGGAAGCAATACTCTGTGCTATCATTGAACCATTCACACACATTTTCATTCACCACAGACATCTTACACGCGTATTAAAAAGCAGACATTCAGAAACATGTAACACTGCACCAGTGTGTGTGTGTGTAATATATATAAATATATAATTATCAGCATTATATCCATATTTTGTATATACAAATATGCGTACATACATTATCTATGAAGATATATATATATATATATATATATATATATGTGTGTATATGTATATATATGTGTATATGTATATATATGTGTATATGTATATGTATATATATATATATGTATATGTATATATATGTATATGTATATATGTATATATATATATATATATGTATATATATATATATGTATATGTATATATATGTATATGTATATATATGTATATGTATATGTATATAT
>NW_026345377.1:0-1485 GCF_001194135.2 Octopus bimaculoides | reverse complement strand
AAGTTATTAAAAAACACTCAACGACTGGAAGGTTAATTTGCTTGCGGTGAGGAGGAAGTGGAGAAAGAGGAGGAGGATGAGGAGAGTGCAGAAACAGGAATGGAAGGAAGTCAAACGTTTCGTCCACTGTCCCCTTAAACTATTTGCAGACACAGACCAGCACTACTATATCCCGCTCCTCACTAAACTCCCCTACCTCCCTACGTCATTCCCACCTCAATCGCCACCACCGGAATCTCCTGTTTCGCTCATAACATCAACACTGTTTTTCTGTTTCCTCTCATTGTTCAAAATTATTAAAAGGAATAACATTTGTAAATTACACATTTACACAGCTCTGCGCCTAATTCAAGCTCAGTTGCTGTTCTCTTATTTATTTATTTATTTATTTATTTATTTTATTTACTTATTTTCGCTTTTCTTAATAGCGTGGTATAGGATTTTTCGGGGCTTTCTTTGTACCAACAAAGCAATACAAGAGTTTGTGCTTGAATGCCTTCCTGCATTGATGTGTGCATATGCATATTAAAACAAACGCTTGTACATATAAACACTGGTGTGCTTATGTGTGTGCCCTTATGTGCGTATATAGTCATATTGGATTTTATAAACAATTACTGTGTGTGTAAGTGTGTGTATATATATATATATATATATATTTAGATAGATAGATAAATATACATATATGCATACACATGCATATACATACCTGTCTATCCATTCATCCATCCATGCATACATACATACACACTTACAGATAACATATATACAAATGCAACTAAATATGCATATGTATACATTTATTATTATTATTATTAAGCCTGAGAGCTAACAGAATCGTTAACACACCGGTCAAAATGCTTAGCGGCATTTCGTCTGTCATAACGTTGTGAGTTCAAATTCCACTGAGGTTGACTTTGCCCAAATTTCAGGCCTTGTGCCTATAAGTAGAAAGGATTATCATTATTATTCAAGTTACGATGGAAAGTAAACAGAGAATAAATTATTTCTGTATCTCATTATTTTTATTATTATTATTATTATTATTATTATTATATTGTGGAGGCGCAATGGCCCAGTGATTAGGGCAGCAGACGCTCGGTCATAGGATCGCGATTTCGATTCCCAGACCGAGCGTTGTGAGTGTTTATTGAGCGAAAACACCTAAAAGCTCCAGGAGGCTCCGGCAGGGGATGGTGGCGAACCCTGCTGTACTCTTTCACCACAACTTTCTCTCACTCTTACTTCCTGTTTCTGTTGTGCCTGTATTTCAAAGGGTCAGCCTTGTCAGACTGTGTCACGTTGAATATCCCCCGAGAAGTACGTTAAGGGTACACGTGTCTGTGGAGTGCTCAGCCACATGCACGTTAATTTCACGAGCAGGCTGTTCCGTTGGTCGGATTAACTGGAACCCTCGATGTCGTAAGCGACGGAGTGCCAACTAAATTATTATTATTATTATTATTATTACTATTATTATTATTA
>NW_026345376.1:0-270 GCF_001194135.2 Octopus bimaculoides | reverse complement strand
ATATATATATATATATATATATATATATATATAAAATGTATGTATTGAGATTGAAATCTATTAGGATTGAAGTCAGAGCAATAAGGAAATCTCTTAGTGAACATTACTACTGTCACTACTTTGTGGTAAGCATTGTTCTGTTAATCCATTGCAAAGATTCCTTATTCTGCTTAATATCACAATTTTTCTCTCTATTCTTTATCCCACTTTCTCCCATATTCCTCTCCCTATTTTCTCTCAACAGCTAGTCACTGTATATATATATATATA
>NW_026345375.1:0-261 GCF_001194135.2 Octopus bimaculoides | reverse complement strand
ATGTATAGGTGAGCGTGTGTGTGCATATGTATATGTGAAGGTTTCTGTATTGGTGTGTGTGTGTGAATGTGTATGGGTATGTATACATGGGTGTATGTATATGTGTATGTGAATGTGCGTACACGCACGTGTTTGTACATATGAGTGTGCACTATACTTATCTCCCCATATTTAAATAACTCTTTGGCTTCAAGCTTTAGCATCACGTCAAAGACACCCTCCCTTTATATTTCTATGTAAACTAGCGTTCTTATTCCTAAA
>NW_026345374.1:0-334 GCF_001194135.2 Octopus bimaculoides | reverse complement strand
TGTGTGTGTGCATTGATATATATATATGCATACACACGCACATATATACATGTGTATGTCTGTGTGCATGTTTGTGAGTGTATCGCTATCTCCCCCTCTCTATCTGTGTAGCTATGTATGTATGTATATATGTATATATGTATGTATGTAAGTATGTATCTATCTATCTATCTCCCAGTTATATGTACGTATATAAGTGTAAATATATGGATATGTAGGCACATATATACATATATGTATATATATGTATATGTGCATATAAATCTTTATATGTGTGTGTGTAAGTGTGTGTCTGAGTGGGAATGTGTTTGTATATGTATGCGTTGGTAAAATG
>NW_026345373.1:0-316 GCF_001194135.2 Octopus bimaculoides | reverse complement strand
ATATATATATATATATATACAAACATACATATAAATGTAAATATATATAATAACACACACACACATATATATAGCGTGTATTTAATAATGCATGTCACACATCAAACACGTGTATGCACATACAAGCAGACATATCTATATGAGAAAACATACACCATTATAGATATATATATATACACGTATACACATACACGCGTGCGCGCGCACACGCACACACGCACACACACACATGTATGTACATACATTATATCTATACATATATACACGAGCATATAAATAAAAAACGGTTCTCATCGTTTACTTACTAAATTCTTGT
>NW_026345372.1:636-759 GCF_001194135.2 Octopus bimaculoides | reverse complement strand
ATATATGTATGTATACATGTATATATATATATGTATGTATATATATATGTTTGTATATATGTATATATATATATATTATACGTATATATGTATATGCACACACATATATATATATGCATATGT
>NW_026345372.1:445-598 GCF_001194135.2 Octopus bimaculoides | reverse complement strand
ATATATATATATATGCAGAGGTATAGATGTATATATATATACATATGTATATATGTGTATGCATGTATATCTATGCATATATATATGCGTGTATATCTTCACGTATACGTATATATATATATATGTATGTATGTATGTATGTATGTATGTATG
>NW_026345372.1:0-435 GCF_001194135.2 Octopus bimaculoides | reverse complement strand
ATGTATGTATGTATGTATGTATGTATGTATGTATGTAATATATAATGTCTTTTATAGTTTTGACTTATGAGGTGCCTTTGATAGAGAGTATTTCAGTGGTTACTGAGCAGGAATTTATCAAAAGAATGAAAATTTACCATTTTATACGGAATGCTGGAACTGAAGAGTAAATTCTGTGTAATTATACTAGACCTTAAACCACCAGAAAATTTCCTTGACAAAGGCGCCACTTGAATATATATACTGTATCTTATTATATTTGAGAATGTCCATATAGACTCTTTGATCAGTTAATACAACGGCACGGTATATATATACATACTTGTATTGAGCTACACACATACACATAGACTCACGTGCAGACACACCGTGGACAGACACTCATATAGTGGTGTGTGCATGCATAAATATATATCATAGTTGTACGTATTTACA
>NW_026345371.1:0-226 GCF_001194135.2 Octopus bimaculoides | reverse complement strand
GGTAGTACTCAAATATTTTTACATCTGCTATTTCAGTACAATTCTATGCCTGCATGAAACATCAGACGAAAGTGAAACATTGGGTGTTTTCAGCTTTTTGAAAGTGGGTAGTTAATGGGTGGGCGAGATAGGGAAAGTATATTTCCCAGATTCATAATCTTTCTATTTCTATACATGGATAAAAAAAAATTATATATATATATATATATATATATACAGAGAGAGA
>NW_026345370.1:0-497 GCF_001194135.2 Octopus bimaculoides | reverse complement strand
TCCCCAACAATTTATTGAATTCTGCAAAAAGGGTAGATTCAAATTGTCTACCACGATCGGTCGTTATTTTATCTGGGACACCGAATCTGGATATCCAATTACTAAACAAGGTTTTTACTATAGGTTTTGCAGAAATATCTTTGATGGGATAAGCTTCTGGCCATCTCGAGAAACGATCTATACATGTCAACAAATACATGTTATCTTCACATAGAGTTAAGGGTCCAACTATATCGATGTGGATTTGTTGGAATCTCGCATCTGGATTTGCAAATGTACCTAATGGTGCTTTGATATGACGATGTACTTGGGATTTTTGACACTGCATACATGACTTGACCCAGGAACTAATATCCTTATTCATACCAGGCCAAACAAATCGACTTGATATTAATTTCAATGAAGCTCCAATACCTGAATGAGATAAATTATGTAAGGTAGAAAAACCAGCTTTTCTATGCTTTTCAGGCACAAATGGTCTCGAAAAACCTGTAGAA
>NW_026345369.1:0-828 GCF_001194135.2 Octopus bimaculoides | reverse complement strand
CCACCACCACCACCACCACCATCACCACCAACAACAACATCAACACAAAGTACAACAATAGTAACGACAATACAGATGTATCAGGATGATAATGGAATAAAATATGATGGACAATGTTGAATAAGAGATTTATCTGGTGATAAAGAAAGATGGCACAGTAGGCGATGTAACTGTAGGAACAACAAAAACAACAACGGCAAAAATATTAAAAACTGCAGCAAAGGGTTTTCTGAGGGGTTCAGTCGATTACATCGGTCCCCGGCGCTCAAATGGTACTTATTTTATCGACCCTGAAAAGATGAAAGGTTAGGTTGATCTCGGTGGAATTTGAAACTCAGATCGCAAAGGTGGACGAAATGCCACTGAGCATTTTGCCCGGTGTGGTAACGATTCTGCCTTAGAAACAACAACAACAACAACAACAATAATAATAATAATAATAATAATAATGATAATAATAATAGCAGCAGTAGCAGCGACTATGTGACCCAATGAGAGAGACATTGTGTGGTCGCACCACCTGCTAGAAGAAACATATCTATATCTGTGTGTGTGCGTGTGTGTGTGTGTGTGTCTGTCTGTGTCTGTGTGTGTAAAGCTGCATGGCTCAGTGTTTAGGGCGTTAGGCTCACAATCATGAAGTAGTGAGTTTGATTCCCAGACCGAGCTGTAAGTTGTGTTCTTGAGCAAGACACTTTATTTCATGTTGCTTCAGTCCACTCAGTTGTAGATACGAATTGCGACATCACTGGTGCCAAGCTGTTTCGGCCCCTTTGCTTTTTCCCTTGGATAACATCGGTGGCGTGGAGAGGGGAGGCTGGTATGCAT
>NW_026345368.1:0-245 GCF_001194135.2 Octopus bimaculoides | reverse complement strand
AGACAAAATGAAGTTAAAACTGGAAAACTCCTTTCAAATGTTTCCAAAATTAAACATACATAAACACAAAGCCATTAGCTAGACACGCTCATACATACGTATGCATACATATAGCCATATATAAATACTGCAAAACATACATATACACTCAAGTATATACAATTTTGCTTATACACTTATATACATAAACAAGCATACACACATACACATATGTACACACGCAGACATTCACGCACAGACACATC
>NW_026345367.1:0-273 GCF_001194135.2 Octopus bimaculoides | reverse complement strand
GTGTGTGTGTGTGTGTGTGTGTTTGTGTCAGCGTGTGCATATCTATATGCTGCGCATGGTGTTTGGTTCATCGTGTGTGATTGAGGTGGAAGGAGGCAGTGGAGAATAATATCAAAGTCGAAGAGTATTTATATATTGAGGGCTATATATTATGACATTACGCAAGCGTTGGCTGATGTGAGTAAAGAGTTAGAAATAGAAGGGTGAAAGCTATACACACACACAGCCATATATATATATATATATGCACACAAACATATATATATATACATA
>NW_026345366.1:0-375 GCF_001194135.2 Octopus bimaculoides | reverse complement strand
CTGTCTGTCTGTCTGTCTGTCCATTTGTCTCATTGTCTATCTATCTATCTATCTGTCTGTCTGTCTGTCCATTTGTCTCATTGTCTGTCTGTCTGTCTGTCTGTCTGTCTGTCTGTCCATTTGTCTCATTGTCTATCTATCTATCTGTCTGTCTCTCTGTCTGTCTGTCTGTCTGTCTGTCTGTCTGTCCATTTGTCTCATTGTCTATCTATCTATCTGTTTGTCTGTCTGTCTGTCTATCTATCTATCTGTCTGGCTGGCTGTCTGTCCATTTGTCTCATTGTCTATCTATCTATCTGTCTGTCTGTCTGTCCATTTGTCTCATTGTCTATCTGTCTGTCTGTCTGTCTGTCTGTCTGTCTGCCTGTCTGTCTG
>NW_026345365.1:0-464 GCF_001194135.2 Octopus bimaculoides | reverse complement strand
TGTATGACGTGAGTGTATACACACTCACACATGCACACACACACACATATGGTAGGGGCAATAGTCAGATGTGTGAATATGGTCATGTTTCAAAATCATTTTATGGACATGTATGCTCAAGTGTGTGTATGTACATTCATTACACACTCTGTGTGTGTGTGTGTGTAATGATGTAATGTTTATGTTTGGAAGTGTTTGCTTTTTCTGACCAGTTGCTAAGTCATTCAGTGAACTCAGTACATTCAATAGTACTGTGAGTGCATTCATCGCATTTTATTTCTCAAATGCCCTTAGACTATGTCATTACTGGATGCTATGTCATATGTTGTGCTATTCTCCTGATGTCCCACCATATTATACGCCATTGTATAACTGTAAGCAATAGCAACAACCACAATGATAATATCCTATTATGCTACATCAGAAAATATTCTGTCCATTAGCATGTCAGTACATAGAAAAAA
>NW_026345364.1:0-713 GCF_001194135.2 Octopus bimaculoides | reverse complement strand
GGTGGTGGTGGTGGTGGGGAGGATGATGATGATGATTAATATACAGCAAGAGAGAGAGAGAGAGAGAGGAAGACAGACAGACAGACAATGATACATTATATCGACATAGTTACATACGTTCATACTTTAGACAATTCATCATTTTTTTTTCCCATGTTCCTTCTACATCTCCCTCGCCCACCACCACCACCACCCCTACCACAACCACCACCACCACATGCCATCCACAACAGTACACACCAAATCACCACCACCACCACCACCACCATCAACAGCAGTCTGTACAGTATATGATAATGATTATTACCATTGTTATTATTATTATTGTTATTATTATTATTGTTATTATTATTATCGTTATTATTATTATCATCGTTGTTATGTCCATCAAAAGACTTTACTCTAAAACACAGCAGCCATAATGCATTTATCGTTATTACCTGAGGTGCTTTGAAGAGGTGATCCATAATTTAGTAGGTAGGTGGGACGCAATATGGAGCCGGGCCTTAGAACTTTTGGCCATGACTTTGTGTTTGTTAGGGGTTTTTTTTTTCATTGCTTACAGACACACCCATTATCATCATCACCATCACCATCAGCAGCATCAGCAGCAGCGCGATTATCACCACCACCACTATCATTATCAGGAATATGTTCATCATCATCATCATGATCATCATCCCATCACCACCACCATCACCACCACCACCATC
>NW_026345363.1:0-237 GCF_001194135.2 Octopus bimaculoides | reverse complement strand
TGTAAAATAAAAGCCAGTGTGTGAAAAATGTATTTTTCCTCTCTCTCCGCCATGGAGAAAATATACTTCAAAGAGATTTTTGCGAGAAGAACAAAGGTAAGAACTAGTAATACTATAGTAACTAGCATTTACTTAGTCATGTCTTGTTGTTGCGGCGTCTGGGTACGGAAATCTAGCTTGGAGAGTAATTAGTTTTCGCTACATTACTCAGTTTCCGGTAATAAACACTATCTATCT
>NW_026345362.1:0-485 GCF_001194135.2 Octopus bimaculoides | reverse complement strand
TGACGATTCCCTGCCCTGCATATCTACATATATATATATATATATATATAATCATACACGCATGTTTATTTGCTTAATGTCTAAATTCCATTGAAATAGTCATGTTTCTGGACTAGGAAACCGGTTCTTCATCCATTTCTGGGATATTTTTAAAAATATAACCGGAACAGCCATGAATATGAATAGTTGCACAGAAAATGACGGAGGCAACGAATCTGCATTTTTTTCATTTCCGTTGTCATTTTTATTTTTTCTTCCTTTTTTTTTTATTCACATCTGTTCAACCTTGGTACAGAACAGGTTGTCGCTTGAAATATATACCTGCATATATATATGACTTATAATCCCCAATCCTGTTCATACAACGACTGGGGCATAACTGGTCGGTATACAGCACTTACTCGGTTTTACCTGTATCTTTTGGGGTTTGGTTAAATCCAATACCCTCCTCAACCTTCCTTATATATATATATATATATATATAT
>NW_026345361.1:0-341 GCF_001194135.2 Octopus bimaculoides | reverse complement strand
GTGTGTACCTTTATGTTTCCATATATATATTTACAAGAATATTCATATGTGCACATACCAATATATGTGTGAGTTAATATCTATTTGTTCGTGTAGATACCTATATGTGTTCATCTTCGAATATTTAAGATCAATATGATTTCATATATTTGCATAAGTATACACATATTTGTCCATAGCTAAGTGTATGAACATGTATTAGTAGATGCATTTGTATATATGTGCCTGTGCATATAAGTATATCTATATATATGTGAAAATATTTATTTGTTGATACTTATATGTATGAGTGTGTGTACACATACTAACCCATTAAATTTTAGATTGTGTATAAAATCTGT
>NW_026345360.1:0-626 GCF_001194135.2 Octopus bimaculoides | reverse complement strand
ACCAGTGGTTCAGTTCTATCAATTAAGTCATAGTCCTGCATAATTTTCTTGATTTTTAAGTTAATCTCAGATTTCTTTTAGAGGTTATTTTGTATTTGGAGTTAAGTTCCTTCATGATAAGTTTTTTATAAGTAGTATAATCCAGTCTGTACAAATTTCCAGTTTTGTCAGCAGGGACTAGAATACCCGGTTTATTCTGTATTGACTTGATGAATTCCTTAAGCTTTCTTAGATGTAAATTTTTCCTAAGTGGATGTTCTTTGTATGTCACATTGGCTATGAGATCAAATAGTTCTTTTTCGAAATTTTCTAGTAGTGGGTTAGGAGGTGGACTTTTTCTACTCTTAAATATCTTCTTATAGTAATTATTATCTTGTGTTTCAGAGGTTGGGTTTTTCATTTTGTTTTCATGATGATAGGCAATCCACCTCATCCTTCTAACAAAGTCATTTGTTCTGTGGATTAATAGCCACATATATGTATCCTTACTATGTAAGGGGATGTTTTTCAGAGAAAATTCTACATTAACCTTTTCCACCCTGTTGAAAAATTAAGTACCAGAAAAAACACACACTTAGGTTTGAGAGGTAAGTTCAGTAGAAGGTTTAGATTTAGATTCAAGATTG
>NW_026345359.1:0-517 GCF_001194135.2 Octopus bimaculoides | reverse complement strand
TTTTCTTTCTCTTCTCCTACTTCGTATCTTCCTGCTCTTCGTCTTCCTTTCCTTCTTATTCTTTTTCTTCTTCTTTGTTCATTTCTACTTGCTCATATTTATTTTCTATTTCTTCTATTTTTCGTCTTCTTCATCTTTTCCTTAAACTCTTTCATATTCTCGTTCTTACCAATCTTCTTCATTTTCTTCTCCTTCATTATCAATTTCTTCGTCTTCATCATCATTACCGACAATATTCTTTTTCTCAGCCGTCAACATTGTCAAGTTCATCATCAACCTTATCATTAACTTCATTCATTGCCACAGACTACCGCAATAAGTTCACTTTATCATCAAATTCATTCATTACCATAGACTACCGCGGTAAGTTGCACAAACTTGAACGACATCATCATCATTATCAACTTCAACAGAACAGTAATCAATTCTTCGTTTCTCCTATAATCTAAGGCCTTACTCGAAATATGTTATATACTGCCACAAATCTGTCCCATAAAAGTTCATTTTATCACAATGT
>NW_026345358.1:0-447 GCF_001194135.2 Octopus bimaculoides | reverse complement strand
ATGGATGGATGGATGGATGGTTGGCTGGATGGATCAATGTGTAAGGACTTAATATAATGATTTTACAATTTGTAGAGTCCAAAACTTAGGTACTGGATTATCTGATTCTAGTTGTCCATTTTTATAATGTTCTTCCTAGAGGTAAGACAAAATTTTTCCTGTTTGCTGCCCTCACACGTCTTTGCCAGTATATATACACACTGAAGCTTTACTATAGCGTCCTAAATGTATTGACTGCTATTTCCAGTAAATATTGGTGCCTTCTTGTAGCACTACTCTATATTTATACTTCTACCTTTACAGTGCTTTATTTAACTGGAAAGTAATACATTTGTATTGCAATATTTTATTTTTCATATATATATATATATATAGGTAAGGGGGTATGTATATATCAGTATGTATGTGTAATGTATTTGTGTGTGTTTGTTGTTGATGAATCAGTAA
>NW_026345357.1:1482-1837 GCF_001194135.2 Octopus bimaculoides | reverse complement strand
TTAAATCTCATGGATTACTACGTAGGCAGCATTGTTGAACAGGAGACTAATGACTATAAAACCCTATCGCTTCACTGAAGGCTGCCATTGCTGAGATGATGCTTGATATGTATAAGGACATATGTCAAAGATTCCATTCCCGCATTAAAACAGTCCTCGGAGTTGAAGACGAATTCACAGCTTAATCTAATAAGAAAGTTTATCAAGAACTCGCCCAGAAACGTTTATTAAAATACTTTGGGATTTTGCGAGACTAGAATTGTCTTATTTAATTACCAAATACGTCCTGAAATACCTCTTGCGACACGTGTGTATGTAATACTCGTGTAACTCTCTCTTTCTCTCTTTCTCTCTC
>NW_026345357.1:0-532 GCF_001194135.2 Octopus bimaculoides | reverse complement strand
TATATATATATATATATATATATATATTTACACACACACACATATATAGGTGTGTGTATGTGTGTGGTATATAACTTGCCTTAAGCCCTAAAGGTTATGAGCGAGTCGTAGGGGCATCACCGTCAAATATACAACATCTTGAGAATTTTTGATCAGGCAGAACGAAAGCGTGAGCGAAAAAGTAAAACCAACCTTGCCATATGACTAGTATTTTAGCTATCGACCCTGAAAAAATGAACGTCTAATTTGAACGTTGAGCAGAGACAACCAGATTTTCTTTTTTATCTAAGAGTGATTTACCTGACGCTTGGACGATTTTACCACTTACACACCTTACACGTACACACATACTTACATACATACATACATACATACATAGATACGTGCATACATATATACATACATATATATTTACAGAGATACATGCAAGCATATATATGTAAAGTTGTGCACATACATATTTATACATGTGAATATGAGTATATCGAAGAGTATCTATCTATCTATCTATCTATCTATCTATCTATCTATC
>NW_026345356.1:370-491 GCF_001194135.2 Octopus bimaculoides | reverse complement strand
TTCAACATGTCTGATATTTCTTTGCATAAGTTAGAGAGGAACGTTTAATTATGTTGAATAATACATAACAATCTTTCTTGTACTTGTGCCACAATAGAATGCACCTAGGATCCTTTATAAA
>NW_026345356.1:0-196 GCF_001194135.2 Octopus bimaculoides | reverse complement strand
GAGCATGGAAATCAGATGATAAAGGGTGAGGACGATGTCATTTATTGTATCTTGCAGCTAGTATCTATCAAAAAGAGAAAGAAAACAAAAAACCAATGGTTATCTCAGTAGCAAGCCAGTGTCTTCTACTTCGATAAAAGACAATGTGTTTAATGGATGTAATGATAGATTTCCTATCAGTGACACAAAGACAGGA
>NW_026345355.1:0-213 GCF_001194135.2 Octopus bimaculoides | reverse complement strand
ATAGATAGATAGATAGATAGATAGAAAGATGGATACACATGTATATAAATATATTTGTGTGCATAGATGTATGTATATAAATGTGTTTGTAGATACATATATATGAGTATATATTTATGTGTGTATGTGTGTGTGTGCATGCACTCATATGAATACATTGACTATATATATATATATGTATTTAGAATATATAATGTATAGGTATATTTTATG
>NW_026345354.1:0-323 GCF_001194135.2 Octopus bimaculoides | reverse complement strand
GACTATATATATACATATATATATATGACTATATATATACATATATATATGACTATATATATATACATATATATACACACACACTAAGACATATATATTTGTGTGTATTAAATACATATATATATCGATACATAAATATATGTATACACACCACACATATATATATGCATGTACGTACATATATATATACACACACATACACACACATACATACACACACACTCATGCATGTCATTGTGCATATGCATGTGTAAAGTGATGGTGATAACTTCAGTTTCACACATACATACACACGTACACACACACACATAAACACACACACA
>NW_026345353.1:0-346 GCF_001194135.2 Octopus bimaculoides | reverse complement strand
GTGTGTGTGTGTGTGTGTGTGTGTGTGTATCATCATCATCATCATTGTTTGGCTTCCTCTTTCCATGCTAGCATGGGTTGGATGGTTTGATGGGAGCTGGCCAGGCAGGGGCCCGCACCAGACTTCTGTGTCTGTTTTAGCAGGGTTTTTATGGCTGGATGTCCTTCCTAACATGAACCACTCCACAGAGTTTTGAGTGCATTTTATGTGGTACAAGCACAGGTGAGGTCACTTTAGCATGGTTTTTACAGCTGTATACACTTCCAAATATGCCAACCACTTTACAGTGTGGAGCAGATGCTTTTTAAGTGGCACCAGCACTGGCAGGGTCACCAAGTAACTTGCA
>NW_026345352.1:0-689 GCF_001194135.2 Octopus bimaculoides | reverse complement strand
TATATATATATATATATATATATATATATCGAGTGAGAGAGTGAGATAGAGAGAGAGAGACAGACAGACGGACTGACAGATAGATAGATTGATAGGTACAGACAGAGATATAGATACATAGATAGGTAGATAGATAGATAAATAGACAGACAGACAGACAGACATACATATAGATAGATAGATAAATAGATTCAATAATTGGTTGATTGAGTGATCGATAAATAGATAGATAATACATGAGCCGTTTTTGTATTCCCGAAGTAAGCAATACCTTGCTTCACTGAAATATAAGTACATATTTAGTAAAAAATTAACTAAAATGAATTAAAACATTATGGAAATAAAAGAAAAAAATTGCAAGTCAACATGATCTTAGCTTTTTAATGTTTTTATTTCTGTATTCAACATTAAAACAAACTCCGACCATAAAATTAACAGAATCATTCAATGTGTTTGCAATAATTTCAGTGAATTTGTCGTTTGCATAAATGAAATTCCTGAAAAATCCACTTCGCATAGTGAATCGACTGTGACCAGTAAAATTCTACGTCTGATAGACACCTAGCTCTTTTTAGAGCAGCATACAATTGGCCTCATGTGAACACTTTTGTAGGTTAACAGATCGTTGTATAAAAAGTAATATACAGATTGAAAGAGATGAAGGCTGGCATACATAAAGGCAGACATAT
>NW_026345351.1:0-361 GCF_001194135.2 Octopus bimaculoides | reverse complement strand
GACAAACTTGTCTACTACCTTCAGAATTGTTCCTTCAACCAAGATAGCTGTTTTCACATATGGATTTCCTGATGCAGGTTGGAACATTACAACAGTCTTGTCCAGGCTAATACCAAGTCCAAATGCCTTGCAAGAAGTAGAAATGCAATTTATGAGTATTTGCATGTCATCCACTGTATGAGTGACTAAGTCACAGTCATCTGCATAAAGGAGGTCAGGAATAATAGACTGGAGAACCTTTGAATTGGCAGCAAATCGGCGAAGATTAAAGAGGCGGCAATAAGATCAATATCTGACATAAATTCCCAGAGAGCTAGCCTTAGCAAAAGCATGAGTAAAAGCAGCAGCAAAGTACAAAGAA
>NW_026345350.1:0-608 GCF_001194135.2 Octopus bimaculoides | reverse complement strand
TAATAATAATAATAATAATAATAATAATAATAATAATAATAATTGCATATGGGAAAATATAAAATAAATCTATACAGGTAATGATTATAAAACATCTACTTTCACTTTCACCGAAATAATTGAACGGGGAATAAACACTCAACTAAACACACAGAAACACGCATACACACACACACACACACACACACACACACACACACGCACAGACCCATGCAAACAGGCACACACATACACAAGTACATACAGATCATCTACACACAGACAACACGCTCACATACACTTGCAATCACCCACCCCCCCTCTCCCTTTGTCTCGCACACTTTCAGAGACACGCACACAAACATTTGAAGGGATAAGACACACATATAGGTATCTGCACATGGCCGTGTGGGTCTATATGTCATTTCTATTTAAAATCCATTATGAATAGAGCACTTTTAATCGCCATGTGTGTGTGTCTGTGTCTGTGTTTTTGTGTGTATGTGTGTGTGCGTATGTTTTTGTGTGTGCGTGCGCATGTGCGTGTGTGCGTATAATTGCGTGTGTATATTCTTAAACATTCATTTGTACGGATATTCTTATACATACATTATATATATGTGTGTATA
>NW_026345349.1:0-396 GCF_001194135.2 Octopus bimaculoides | reverse complement strand
TTGGTTAGAATGGTCTATCGTAGCGAGATCTTTGCCATATGAGAGGGGTATGAAATACTGTTCGCTTTGTACGTTGGAACTCTATTTCATACTATTCTCTAAGGGTAAATTGATAAATAAATTAACAAATAATGCTCTGAAATGTAGACACATTTTAAGAAATACATTTCGTTGGTTTAAATAAAATTGAAATATGACAAGGTGTTATAATGAATTTTATCATAACAGTTAGTCCATAGACATATCATATCAATATAATGTAATAATAGTAGCAAGGATTGCATAAAATCCTTTTTAGATGATACGGTATAGATTCCCATCTTAGTTTAAGATTAGATGTAATCTCTATATATAAAAATGAGAATGTGTGTCTGTCTGTCTGTGTGAATCCCTAAA
>NW_026345348.1:0-212 GCF_001194135.2 Octopus bimaculoides | reverse complement strand
AATTCTTCACTTCAGATGTATCATCTATATTAGCTTTTAAGGATTCAAGGAGGTTGTTATACAGAGATATAATCCATGCTGAACTATTGTGAAATATTTCTTCTGAACTGCAATTTATAAATTTCTCAACTTCAGCATCTGGAATGTGTGTGAGATGCTTTTGTGTTCTACATAATCATGGACAAATTTATGAAGGAGTTCACAGCATCTTT
>NW_026345347.1:0-291 GCF_001194135.2 Octopus bimaculoides | reverse complement strand
CACCAACAACAACATCAACAACACCAACAACAACATCCTTATCACCACCACTACCACCACCACTGCTATGATTATTGTAATCATATATCACCATCACCAACACCAACACTAATAATCACGACTACCAACAACACTACGACCACCACCACCACCACCACCACCATCATCATCATCATCATCATCATCATCATCATTTATTTCCACTCCCTCTACGACCACCACCACCACCATCATCATCACAATCATCATCATTTATTTCCACTCCCTCTACGACCACCACCACCACCATCA
>NW_026345346.1:0-230 GCF_001194135.2 Octopus bimaculoides | reverse complement strand
ATATATATATATATATGCACATATATTCCTGTGCGTGCGTGCTTATATACTCCCACGCATATACATGTGTAAAACAATTTGTATAGTAATACGTAAACATGGAGAGAGAGAGAGAGCGAGAGAGAGTGAGACAGATAATTGTGTATGTAGAAGTAGATTAATAGATACATAAACACTGAGATATGATAGAAGCTATGATAGACCGTTGACCAACACCATTCAATTTTTTT
>NW_026345345.1:0-298 GCF_001194135.2 Octopus bimaculoides | reverse complement strand
TTGTGTGTGTGTGTGTAGGTGATGTTAAAATGTAAGCTGTGGTCTCTTGAAGCAAAGCACTTCTGCTTATTTCATTATTACAACGCAAGATGAAGAAGCTGTTGGTTTTGTCTTCATCTCAGGTCATTTTCCAATTTCTTGTTTTGTTATACACATAGACACACAGACAGACAAACAGATATGTATACAGGTATACAGACAGATGGACAGACAGGCAGACACATAGATATGCATGCATACATGCAATCTGGTAGACAAACTGACAGATATGCATACAGACAGACAGATATGCATACAA